>NW_027666697.1:0-154933 GCF_963455335.1 Martes martes
TAGAAAACTGACACCAGTTGCTTGCCAAGAAATGGACTCTCAGCCGGAAAGCCTTTTTCATCAGAACATTTATTAAATGAGTAACTGCATGCAGTCTGAGCTGTGTACAGGCCGTTAAAGGCCTGAGTGCCGAGCTAAAACCAGGAGAGCTGCTGCCCCATTTTCATGTACGGAGAGCAGCTGCTATTCTCAGTTGGGCCAGTCCTATGGCCTGCAAAGGCGGGGAAGGATCCCAGAGCAAGATTCCACTGAACTGGAATGGAGCCAGGATGAGGGCACTAGGCCAGCTCCTCCAGGCAGTGATCTTACAGGCGGTTCTTCCCGGTGTCCAAGCTCTCATGCTCTGCAGACAGATGGGGAACGTGAAGGCTCTCTCTTCTGGCCGGGATGAGGCATGTAGGTGATAGAGAAGAGAGCCAGAGAGAGGCCGGGAAAGGGAGACAGGAACTGCTTTTTATTGATTTGGTCGTGGGTTCTGCAGGAGAGCCCCTTTGGGTTTAAGAGCATTTTTCTGCTTCCTTTCTTCTTCCTGCAACTTCTCCTGCTGCCTGAGCTGCCATGCCTGTAATCCAGCACCATTTCCTGTGACAGCAGTACAACTCGTCTCTGAAACAGACAGGAAAACAGGGTGGATAACATCTGGGGCTGGAGCTCTGCACCATATATCCTTTCACTCACAGATCAAAGCTGGAGGTTTCAGCTGGAAAATGACACTGTTGACTGGGGAAGGGGACTGGGCCCTGGAATGGGAAGTGGAGGAGGCAAATGGGTGGCAGAACGGCTACTACTGGTTCCCACCCTGGGAGTGCCCCACTCTCTTCCTCCCTTCTCCCAGCTTTTAAAACGCTGGCGAAGGGGGCACATGTGAGCTTAGGTGTCAGCACAGCTCAAGCCAAATTAAAATGTACATTTTTTCCCTCCTAGTACACACAGGTTGCCCTGACTGGGCTCTAGCCACTCACTGCAAACTTCTCCCTTTGGGCTTTTCTTCGAAGTTGGCCTCTCATTGGAGGTGCGGGGCGGCCATCTGTAGATGGAAGTGAAGAAAAAGATAGGTATTAGAGATGGCTGGCAGCACCCTGTGAAGGCACTGGGATAGGAACAAGGGAAGAAACAGTCACTAGTTCCTCTCTCCCATTTCACACCCGGGGTGGCTTCATTCTCCAAAAACCCATCCCTCAGTGTCAAGGGTAAGGTATGCCAAGAATAAACTCTAAGGCATAGTTCCACTCTATTTCACTTACCCCTCGTTATCCTGGAATGGTCCTTTGTAGGGCTGAATCTCTTGTTTTATCTCCACCCCCCCAAGTTTTTATTTATTTGAGACGGTGTGCAGGGGGAGGGGCAGAGGGAGAGACTCTCAGGCAGACTCCCTGCTGAGTGCAGAGCCCACCGTGGGGCTCAGTCTGGGACTCAGTCTCAAGATCTCAACTGTGATCATGACCTAAGCCAAAATAAAGAATCTGATGCTTAACCCACTGAGCCACCTAGGCACCCCTCTCCTGTTTTAGCTTTAGACACCCCCCACTCAGGTAATCTGATCACTGTTCTACTCATTGTGAGTCTTTGCTAAATTCCATCTCACTCCTCAATGAAATGTTCTCTTTTCCTTTCCTTTCAGCCCAGTTCTCGTACTTAGGCCCCCCTAAAACCCTATCTGCCCAGAAATCCTCCTCAGACCTCTTCAACTCTGTGAGTTCTCTCCTGAAAGAAGTGCCTGTCGGGGTGCCTGGGTGGCTCAATTGGTTAAGTATCTGCCTTCAGCTCCCGTCATAATCCTGGAGTCCCTGGATGGAACTCACTACATTAGCCTCCCTGCTCAGCAGGAAGTCTGCTTTACCCTCTCCCTTTGCCCCTCCCCCTGCCTGTGGTCTTTCTGGCTCACTCCCTCTTTCTCTTAAATAAATACTTAAAACCTTTTTAAAAAGTGCCTACCAGTGATTTGATATTCATCTAGTTTCCCTGGGACATTTATTGTACTATTTTTTTTTTTTTTGCCTTATTTGTCTATCTCAAATTCTTTTGGAAAGGGGTAAAACACTTAAGTATTATTTTTTAAGATTTTATTCATTTGACAGAGAGACAGCATCAGTGGGGGGAGGGGCAGAGGGAGAAGCTGACTCCCCACTGAACAGGGAGCCCAATATGGGGCTCAATCCTGGGACCCTGACACATGACCAGAGCCAAAGGCAGACGCTTAACCGACTGAGCCACCCAGGCACCCCCATTATTTTCTAAAATGTCCATGCTGTTTTCCCAGCTAGACTTTTACAGATTATGTCCCTAGGTTTCACTGTAGTACAGTGCAGGCACACAAGCATATCATACAAATTCTACAAATATCTGCTGACTTGGTGAAAAACATAGTATCTAACCTTAAGTCGTTTATAATGAAGAAGAAAAAAAAGGACACTTACTTTCTACAAAGCAAGAAACAGTGAAAACTCTGCCCAAAAGTTTTGTGGAAACGGAGAGGTACAATTAAGTAACATGTCCAAGACCACAGTATCAGCAAGTAGAGAAATCTTAAATAAGAATCAATTCAAGTCTTTCCAATATTCCATACTACTTTTAGGAGATGCTGGGTTTCCTGCAGTAAGTAACAAGGGGAAAAATCTTTACCATCCTTCTCGGGATCATACTCCTAAAGAACCCAATAGGGTATGAGTATCCAGGTCTCTGTGCCGTGGAAGAGGGCCTCGCCCCTACCCCGTTCTAGTCCTTGCTTTGTGATCACACACACCTAGCTGTGTGATCACAGGAGCTCTGAGGCCTCAATTTTCCCACCTGTAAACTGAGTCCCATATTGGGAGTGGGGAGTGGCTTTAACTTTTCTAAGATCCATCCCTCTCTTCTAGGAGTAATAGCTATATTTTCTTTCTTTCCTTTTCCTTCCCCTCTCCCCGCCCCAAGTAAAGAGAAGAAACTTTTCTGAAGGGAGCTCTCCATTCTCAATCCTCACCCTTCTAACCCCTCTCTCTGCGATGTTCATTTAGGCAGGTTTTCAAAGAGCTCTCCTTGCATTTGGTACCAAATTTTCAACAATGTACTCGCCACACTGAACGCTGAGTCTTTCTAACTTTTTAAAACCATTCCACCACGAGAAACATAAAAATCTTATCACTCCCTCCACTGAGGCGTCCCAAATTAGAATTATCTTCTGCTCATCCTCAGAAGATCCTGAGCTAGCTTTACTTTCCATAGGCGTAGTTTAATTTACAAAACAAACAACTGGGTTCCTTCCCCCGAACTCCAAATATAAAGTTCAGGACAGGGGCGCCGGGTGGCTCAGTCCTTAAGCATCTGCCTTCGGCTCAGGTCATGATCCCAGACTCCTGAGATTGAGCCCCGCATGGGGTTCCCTGCTCCATGGGGACCCTGCTTCTCCCTCTCCCACTCCCCCTGCTTGTGTTCCTTCTCTCCCTCTGTCTCTCTCCGTCAAATAAATAAAAAAAATTTTTTTTAAATAATAAAAATTAAAAAAACCCCAAAGTTCAGTACGTTGGCCACTTAAGACACATGCCCACCTCGACCCCCTTCTTCCCCACCCCCGGCCTCGCTCCATCCATGGGCTTCCCCTCTGGGAGAAACTGAGTTAACTGTCAGGTCAGCGCTCACCCGCGTAAGACCAGTCTGGGAGCTCCGTAAGGGGCCCGTAGCCGGAGGGGTTGGCAGCCAGGCCCTGCCTGGGTGGAGAAAAATAGTCGGGTGAGGATTCGGCCCAGCTTCCGGCTTCCCAGTACCCTGCGCCCCAGTACCCTCCAGACCCGCACTAGAACGGCACTCACTGGAGTCGCCACTGGCTACCCGCCTGAGCCGCCACACTGCTGTGCAGCCTCCGGACACCTGCAGGAAAAACAGGGCAGAATTGGAGCAGAGGCCATGGAGTCATTTCAGGGGTCCTAGACCTGCCCCAGCGGGCTCCCGGGCCCACCGACCCCACACCCACTTACTCAATAGCAGAGAACCTAAAGCAGCCATACTGAGGCCGCGGTGTCGGAAGTGGGCGTGGCCTCGGTGGCTACGCGCGACGCTGCAGGGGAAGTCGGAAGCCGCCATCTTGAATCTGGGATTCAATCACGGGCCCCGCCATCTTGGGGCACTGTACGGAAAAGAGGACAGAACTGCGACCGGGGTTTTTGGGGCAGAGTAATTGGTCTGCGTATGAATAGCCAGTAATGATTACATCCTGTGTGGAAGTCGTGTCCTAGACTGAACCATTTGGAACTGCTCCAGCCACCTCTGCGCAGCGATGTCTAGTCCTTCGGAATATATGCCTTTGTCTTAGAGGAGTATTTACCTCATTCTGCCTTCTTCCTCATCACTGTAACGTTTTTCCCAGCCTAAGAGTCAAATCTGGAATGAATAAGAAAATCTGGGTTTCAGTCCTTATTTATTCAACAACATTGAAGAGCTAATATGTGACAAGCATTTTATTCGGTGCAGGGAATTCTATGGAGAGCAAAACAGACGTCATCCCTATTCTGATAAGAGCTCCGGGTCTAGAGAGAGAAGACAAAAATAATCACACACATTACTGTAATAGTACCGCTGAGATTGTAGAGGGTGCACAGGGGTGCAAGAGCACCTGGCCGCAGGGATCCCAAACAGACTAGGTTCAGCCACTTGCCACTGACAAAATCCAAAGGCTGAAAAAACTGGTGGTGAAATAAGAAAGGAATTCATTTCACTGTGAGGCCAACACTGGGAAGACAGCAAACTAGTGTCTCAGAGACTGTCTCCAAAGTGCCAAAAATACTTTGGGATTTATATAAGGAAGATGAGGGGCAAAGGTGGGTTAATAGATGCAGGTGGGCAGTGAAGGTCAAATAGATTCTTGTCTTAGAGTTATTCACAAGTGGGATCTTGCTGGCTCAGGACAGTCCTTATTTCTTGAGGGGTCATTTCCTTTCCCTAATAGGTGACTTTGCCCTCAGGGTCTTCCATCTGAGCCCAGAGTGGAGCTGGAAAGAAGAACCCAACTAGAAAGTCTGAGGCCAAAATGGAAAGAGTCGTCCTCTTTCAGGATGAGTGTTGGGAAGGAAAGTACTCCTTTGTAGCTATAATGGAAACTTGATCTGGAGAAGGCCATTAAAGAAGGCCTTCTTGAGGAAGAGGTCTTGGAGCCAAGATCTGATTTTATCTTTGTAAGGGCTAACACCACATATTATCTAGAACAATCCGTGCAGAGCACGTGGGTGGCTCAGTGGGTTAAGCCTCTGCCTTCCTCTCAGGTCATGATCCCAGGCTCCTGGGATGGAGTCCTGCATCGGGCTCTCTGCTCAGCAGGGAGACTGCTTCCTCCTCTCTCTGCCTGCCTCTCTGCCTACTTGTGATCTCTGTCTGTCAAATGAACAAATAAAATTAAAAAAAAATTGAATAATCCGTGCAGCCACCTGTGAGGCAGGTGGAGAAGTTCCCCCCTTAACCATGGTTTGGCTTTCCACGGGTTTAGTTATCCACATTCAATTGCCCTGTGGAAGCAGATGATTTTTTTTTTTAAGATTTTATTTTTTTATTTGACAGAGAGAGATCACAAGTAGGCAGAGAGGCAGGCAGAGAGAGAGGGGGAAGCAGGCTCCCTGCTGAGCAGAGAGCCCGATGCAGGACTCCATCCCAGGAGCCTGGGATCATGATCTGAGCCGAAGGCAGAGGCTTAACCCACTGAGCCACCCAGGTGCCCGTCTTTCTGACAAATCATGGGAAGGCCAATAGTAGTCTAATGCTAAGTTCCAATGCCTAAATCATTCACTTCTCTTCATCTTATCATCTACGAAAGAAAGATGAATACAGTCCAATAAGATATATTTTTAAAGATTTATTTATTTGAGAGAGAGAAAAAGCACAAGTGTGAGGGGCAGAGGGAGGAGGAGAGATAATCCCAAACAGACTCTGAGCTGAGCACGGAGCTAGACACTGGTCTCTTTCTTACCACCCTGAGATCAGGACCTGAGTAGAAACCAAAAGTACGATGCTTAACTGACTACACCGCCCAGGTGTCGCAGTACAATAAGATATTTTGAGAGAGACCACATTCACATAACTTTTAGTACAGTATATTGTTATAATTTTTAATTATTGTTGTTAATCTCCTACTGTGCCTAATTGATAAATTAAACTTTATCATAGGTATGTCTGTATAGGGAAAAAAACACCCATAATATATATGGAGTTTGGTACTATCCACGATTTCAGACATCCCCTGGGGTTCTTGGAAAGTATCCTCTGTGGATAAGGTGGGACTATGCGGTATTAGTACATAATAAACCCAGATCTGTGATTCCGTCCCTCTTTTTAAATCATTATTTGTCTTGGGGAATTCGTTTATTCTTAATTTCTTCATTTAAAAAAAAAAAACCCTTAACATATCATATTTCTGAAAACATTAAAAATGATAATGTAAGAGCAAGTGCTTTATAAATGATGAAGCTCTTACAGAAGTGCCCATTACTTTGTGCTAGACGAGACACTTAACACGGGGGGCTGGGGGGAAACTGAGGGAGTGGTGCAATGGCCTATCTGGAAGTTTATCACTTCCTTCTGCATCACTGGGAAGTTTTTCCACAGGAGGTGGCTCGGAGCTGTGCTTTGAAAGAGGGGAAGGGTGGATCCTGGTTTAAGAAGTAAAAGCAGCTGTTTCAATAACAATAATGGTATAGGCTGGGGCTGAACCAGAAGAAAGGATGGGAACAAAAGAACCTTGGCTCTAAGCCAACAGATGGATCCCCAAAACGAAGCAAGGGCAGTAGGACAATAAAGAACTATGGAGAACTATCGCCGTCTTACCTTCATACACTTCATTTTCACTTATGGAAACGCTTCTATATAAATGACTTCACATGATTTTCATAAAAACCTGTAAAGTAGACAAGACAGTCCAGGAAGCAATCACTGTACAGATTGCTTGTAGTTTTCAGAGATCAGGAAATTTAATCAAAACGTGGCTGTGGATTTATTGTTTCACAGTTGCAATCATGATTGAAGGCCACTTTCCCGGGCCTGTCTTCATATACCTTTGGCTGGTTCTGAGATACACGGCTGAGGTAGAGAGCACCTGGAATCCCGTTCCATAGTTTACAGTTGGCAAGTCAAACAGTAGAAGGTAAGGGCGGGAAAATAACCTTAGTGTCAACATTCAAGATTGATAGGAAAGATGACAAGCTGGACTACCACCAACACGATAGAAAGTAATCGAAGCAGCAATACTCCTACCTTCCAGAAGCTCACACACTAGGGGGATTCCAAATTATAAAAGAGGGCACACACAATAAGGTGAACAAATACCGTGAACCATGTAAGTTCCAAAGGCAGGAATGAAGGCATGTGATAGTTTAATAGCTGTGGGAGTCAAGGAGTCAGAGCTGGAGAACTTTGGGGGCAGGATGGGAAGTTTAATTGGGAAAACTGAGAAATCTGGGAGGGGAAAGGTCTTTGGAAGGAAGACAAGTTCAGCCTTTGACGTGGTTGGTGTGATGTGGACAGCCCGTGGGTTGTAAATAGCAGGAAATATGGGTTCGGATTTTGAGAGCGAGAGAGAAAGAACATTAGTGCTGACAGCTAACATCAGCAGCATTCTCAGCGACCTCATGGAACACTGTGGCAGGGGCGGGGGGTCTGGCAAGTGGACAGCACTCCTTAATGACTTCACTAGACTCAAGCCACAGGAAAGCGGCTTCCTCATCCCAAACTAGATGTCTTTCAGCCTCTTGACTTCATCTGGGAAAGCCTGGCGTTAAGAGCAATGAGAAGCATCAGGAATCTGAGCTTCATGTCTTTCCTCTCTAAACTCCTTTGCCTCTCAAGGGCGTCACAATCTGTATTTGGTTTTAGTACTTTGCTGTCCACTCATGTTTTGTCCAGTAACTTTTGTACAAGGGCACTGCTCTGAGAATTAGGTGCTTTTAAATTTTAATTTTTATGTATTTATTTTTTTAAAAGATTTTATTTATTTATTTATTTGACAGAGAGAGAGAGAGAGAGAGAGGGAGGGAGGGGACAGCGAGAGAGGGAACACAAGCAGGGGGAGTGGGAGAGGGAGAAGCAGGCTTCCTGAGGAGCAGGGAGCTTGATGTGAGGCTCCATCCCAGGGCCCTGGGATCATGACCTGAGCCAAAGGCAGAGGCTTTAACCTAACACTGAGCCACCCAGGTGCCCCTAAAAAAATTTTGAATCAAGTAATCTCTGTGCCCAACGTGGAACTCAAACTCAGGACCCTGAGATCGAGATCAAGAGTCACTGACTAAGCCAGCCAGGTGTCCCTGGGAAATTAGGTGCTTTTTTAAATTGTTGAGATGAATAATAATGGCATTGGAGAAAATGTCAGTGAAGCTGACTCAGGGTGGCCAATTCCATGTCATTTTGTAACTTGTTCTCCTTTTTGCATGCTTCTCACCAAAGTGAAGTTTCGAGAAGAGCAAACTATTTGGGAAGTGGCTTATTTTACATTCCTTCATTATTTTCCTCCTTAGGACAGCTCAACAATTAAATCACTGTCACCCCATGCAGGAAGTGTGGGAGTTAAAGGCTAGCCCTCACACAATACATTTCTTTGCTTATTATTTCCTTATCACATAATTTATTGGTAACATATTCCCTTTCTTTTCCCATGGCTGCTAAATCAGTTCCGGCTAAATTTTGTGTTAAATCATCCAGCTTCAAGATGGGTAAATTATGACCTCGGACTGCACTCATTTTTCTTGCTTGGCAGCTGGGAAGTCTCTCAGCTGTTTGCCTTTCCACCACGCTGGGCTTTAAGGTGGGTGGCTCTTTGTGAATCTCTGCAGTGACAATGCTGGCTATAAAAATGCTGGAGTTTGACCGGAAGGTGTTAAAAAAAATCATAGTATTTACAGGTCATCTTTTAGCCTTAAAACATGGTGAAAGGGGGCGCCTGGGTGGCTCAGTGGGTTAGGCCTCTTCCTTTGGCTCAGGTCATGATCTCAGGGTCCTGGGATTTTGCCCCACATCGGGCTCTCTGCTCAGCAGGGAGCCTGTTTACCACCCCCACCCTCTCTACCTACTTGTGATCTCTCTCTCTCTCTCTCTCTGTCAAATAAATAAATACAATCTTAACAAAACAAAACATGGTGAAAGGAGTGTTTCCGGATCCCTTTCCTTGAATCAGCCCAGCAACAACCTCTTTTGTTGTGTCCACGCTGTCAGTAGGACTCTTTAGACGGAAAGATGCTTTGGGGACTCCAACCTCTCTGGCGCCCTAAGACAGGATATTTTTGGTTAAGTGCTGCCTCCTGGCGGCGGCTCTCCTGCCGACACCTTTCCGGCCTGGTGGAGACCACTTGGTTTTAGCTGGGGATCTCGGAGCTGATGCAACAGCTCCCCAAGGGGGCGGGGAGTTGAGACGTCCATCCGAGAGACCCCTCCCCTGGGTCCGGGCGGGCGCCGCTCCCTTCCCCCTCCCCCACGGGCTTTGCAGTCCAGAGTCCCTCCCGAGTTTCAGCCTGGCGTCTCGGGACTGGAGGCGGGGTTGCCACGGTTTGGGGCTGCTGCCCGGACCCCCGTCGGGCCGCCAGCGCGAGCAGGATTGGGAGGGAGGAGGAAGCTGAGCGATCTTGGGGTGGAGGACGCGTCTAAGGGTATCCGCAGTCACTTTCAGGCAGCGCAGCTGTACCTGAGTGAGGAGAGGGCAGGGGAGCGGGTTGCGGGGCCCCTGGGTTCTCGGACGCTGGCAACCTTCGTCTACACCGTCCCCCTTCCCCCCGCCCCGGGGCTTCCTGGAGCCCGGACGAGGGCTGCTCCGTCAGGTGTAAGGGAGGAAAGGAAGGGACGCTAGGTGGGGTGGGTTCTTAGACCCCCCCCCCCCCAAGGCAGACCTGAACATTGGCGGCGACCGAGCTCTTAAGAGGGGCATTGGGGGAGGGCGGTGGCTGGGTCCGGATTTGGGAAGGTCTCCGGGCTGCCGACTTGGAACAACCGGGGGTTAAGGGAAAGATGGTAATAAAGGGACCGGCGGGGGCGACGTTAAGGGCCGGGCCGGGTCAGGCGAGGCGGAGCAGGGAGGAGGAGAGCGTGGGAGAGAGGGGCAAAGGTGAGGTCTGGCGGCCGCTGGGCGGACGCGGAGAGGTGTGGGGCCTGGGTCACCGGGAAGGGAAGGGCCGCGGGAGAGCGTCCGGGAAGAGGTCACGCTTAAGGGTTTGCGGTTCTACCCTTGAACTCGCCTGCACGCTCGTGCACCTGAACCCTAGCCTCGCTCTGCCTCGTCAGCCTTCTCGCCGCACCCAGACCGGTCACCTGAGCCGGAGTGTGGGACAGCTGCGGTCCCGGAGGGCGCGTGCGATAGTGGCTTTTTGTTTTTCCGCGACTGAAACGAAACATTCATTTCAAACCATTCTAGGCCTCGCAGTCAAACTGAAAATCATACCCTCCCTCTCCCTTCAACCCATTACTGTCAAAAAGGATAAATACTTCCAGATACTCCTTGCTTAGTTGAGGCGCCAGACCAGCCGCAGCATAGGTGGGCCAGAAGGGCAAGTTCAAGGAGGTTCCCAGAGCCCAGGCTCCTGGGAAGTCAGTCTAGAGGGAACTGCGTTGTTCATTCATTCATTCATTCATTCATTCTTCCAGCAATTTTTCTTGACTGTGTGCATGTGCTCTGCCCTGGGGACACAGGGTGAAGAGCAAGCGCTCTGGTGGGGCTTGCATTCTAGTGAGGGAGATGACAACCAACAGAGCAATGAGCTCTGAATGGTGGTGCCCTTGCAGAAAAGTCCAGAATGCTGAATGGATGAAGAAGGAAGAAGTTGCCCCTTCAGAGACTCCTCAGGGAAGGCCTGTGGTAGTGTGGTGTCTAAGCACAGTCCTGGATGGAGTGAGTGAAGGGATGAACAATGTCGCCAAGCATGTCTGTTGTGTGGCTACAGCAAGGAGGTGGCCAGGGTGCTTGAGTGGAGTGACAGTGCAGGCACCACATCAAGGGGACCATGTTAGGGTGGTCATCCCAGGACCTCCCTCCTGTACATCGTGGGCCTGACCCAAGAGGGGAATGAAGGGGCAGGCCATCTGGGCAGTGGCCTGGGTATAAAAAGGCACTAAGTGATCCTTGGAGGAATTCAGACGTTTGGTGCCAACGAACTCCGATTTCTGTCTCTTGGTGAGCGGTTAAGTTGGCTCCCATCCGCAGACAGAACTCTTGATGACTGCTTACCTGGACTGTCTGTCTCTAGGATAATTTTGCAACACGCAGGTACAGGTCTGAGTTGCAGGGTGCAGCCCTGAGACTAGCCAGCGGGTAGTTGTAGGGAGGCAGGAGTCACAGCTGGAATTCTGAAAATGCCCCATGCACCGTGAAGTGCCATTCCCCCAGAGAGATTTCCTGAGAGATTTATGCTCTTGTCTGCGATTTATTTTTATTTTTATTTTTTTAAAGATTTTATTTATTTATTTTACAGAGAGAGAGAGAGACAGCCAGAGAGGGAGCACAAGCAGGGTTGGAGGTGGGGGTAGTGGGAGAGGGAGAAGCAGGCTTCCTGCTGAGCAGGGAGCCTGATCATGACCTGAGCCAAAGGCTGACGCTTCAGACTTAGGCACCCAGGTGCCCCTCTTGTCTGCAGTTTAAATGGTTTAATATGCGCACTGAGAAACTGCTTCAGAAAGTTGTATGTAATGAATGTAATGAATTCATAGAATAAGCTCTCCTTTTGAATAGGAAGAATGAGTCTTCCTGCTTTGATTCCAAGAAAATCGGTATTCCTCCACCTCCGCTAAGTCGACATTCAACAGATATTTCAAGGATCCTGGTTTGAAGGGGTGTCAACTCATTAGCTTGCCCAAGGTGCCAGAGCTGGCTCTTAGGCGGCATGTGCCTCCCCTGAACCAACTGGGGACCTGAGCTGTGAGTGGGCTTGTGCTGCGGCATCTGGCTATACTCACACAAGAGGTCTTCTTGGCATGTGTTGCCTGCCGTAGGGGCTGAGTTCCAGAGCCCTAAAGATGGAGCTCATGCCGTCCGCAGGACCAAGGATAGTATGTGAATGGGAGATGAGTAGGAGACAGAATGAGGGGAACAGGCGAATAGGAGGACACTGTCAGTCACTGGGAGAGCTTTAGTGCTTGGGAAACGTAGGGCAACAAGGAAGATTGGGGCTGAGGTAGGGGAACAGGAGCTGCTGAGACTGGGTAGAGAAGGTGCCTAGAGGAGGGCAGGCGACGAGGTCCTCTGGGTCTGACCAGGCAGTCCCAGCTCCAGCCCATCCCCTGGCCCCTCCCCGCTGCCGGCCAGAGTCACACATGTGTTTTCCTGTTTTCCATTTCGGTCCCCGTCACCCTCTGCCTTTTCTGCTCCTCGGAGTCAACAGCCGCTGCAGCTCGAGCCTTAGCCGGCTTCCCTTCCTAGCACCTTCCCCTCCCCCACCCCCCAGCGTGCTGGTAGCCCCTCCTCCTCGCACCTGCCCAAAGGTCACGGGACAGGTAAGAGGTGGGAGAGAAGGGACTATGGGCGAGAGGGGAAGTGCTGGAGAAGGATGTAGTGAGTGTCCTGAAAACTGGCTCACTGGAGACCCAAGAGCCTGTTGTGTCTCTGTCCCGGTCCCGGTCCCGGCCCTCCCCAGGCAGAGCCCTCTGCCCAGAAGCTTCAGCCCTACGCTAATGGGAGCCCTGGCCACAGGAGTAAACAATTTCTTGTTTCACTTTTTTTTTTAAAAGGGACTATCGTAGCCACAGTGGAATATAGAAAAACAAATGGAGAACTGGGGAGGGAGGAGCTGAGCTTCCAGCTTGGGGTGATGGGGGCATCCAGCTGAACCACAGTGTAAGTGTTTTCTGTTTCTGTTGTTAGGGGAGGCAGCACAGGCCAGTTGGAGCTAGGAAGGCAGGACATGGGGTATGTGGGGGGTAAAGTGGCTTCTCACATTTAGCACTTGAGCTTGACCCAGCAGCCAAGACCCTGGACTGCGGGCTGGTTCCTGGAGGAAGTATGCTTTGGCATTGCCATTCATGGGTGGGTTTGGGGGCAGGGGCTTCAGTGGCTGTTGTGCTGGGCATGGCACACTGGGGGGCCCTGTGCCTGTGTTCCTTGAACCCCTGAATCTGAAACTTCACCCATAGGCTGTAGGATGAGTGTGTTGTCCTGTAACCTCCACTAGGTCCTCAGAGTTGAATGCACCTCAGGCAGGAAGAAGACGGGGTGCTGTGTATCAGGAATGCTGCTGTCTTCTAGGGTTCCAGACTCTACAAGTTTCTCCTGTAAAGCCTGGGGTGGGAGAGTCCCCTGGGAGAGGTCCTCCTGGTCCCCGGCTGCCTGAATGGTGAAAGCATTGCCTGAGAGCCAGAGTCTCCGGGAGGAACGTGAGCTGCCAAAGACGGTGCCTTCCTGCTCAAAGACGGTGCCTTCCTGCCCACAGCCTCCGGTGCTAAGCCGTGGTTGGGGAAGGAGGACGCATCTTTTCTCTGAAGGACAGCCACCTCTGTCGTTTGTGTAGACTGAGCAGGCTAGGGAGATTCCACTGGCAGCACTTCCTGGAGAGGCCGCTAGGGTGTGCTGTCTGTTGGAGTGTGGGTTTCACAGCCCTCCCCCGCCCCGCCCCGCCCCCTCCCCGTGGGTTTCCGTCTCAAGATTCCCAGATGCGGACTTCGCTTTCCCGCAGCGGGGGACTGAACCCTGCACGCTTCTTCCCCACCCTCCCCACGGGTTCCCCTTCCTTCGTCCATCCTTCATTTCTTGCTTTTATGTTCCATTAGGACATCCGTCCACCCCTTGGTGCCAGTAAATGTGGTCTTAAAATGGCAGGCGGGATGATGTGTTTCCGTGTGTTTTTGTTTGCTAAGCAGTGGGCACCCTAAGCAATAGCGTCGCTGCCAAGAGGACTTGGGTGATTGCCTCTCATCTCTGCAGACGGATGAGAAAGGGGAGGAGCAGCCGGGAAGGAGATGGACCGGCTTTTTTCGAGTGTTGAGCCTAGCCTGCAGGCTAAAGGATGGCAGAGGCTTTCTGTTTAATCTAATCACACCCTCCCCCAGGTAATTCAGGAGGGAGCCATCTGAAGTGTTTTCCTGTCTGAGGGCTAGGCCTGGCGGTGGGGCAGGTCTGAGCAGGTCAGAGCGGGTGGGAGGTGTGTGCCTGGTGGTGGTGGTGGGGGGTGGGGATATAGCACGGGGCCGTTTTTTCCAGCTCTCTGCTGGAGAACCTCCCCACCTCCCTCGCTAGTTTGGCATCCTGGCACTGGGTCGCAGGCAAGGTTGGCTGAGATAAGGCATTTGGGTGCTTAGTGGTATGCCTGGCACTGGGTAAGTGCTCCATAAAAGACAGCTATCATTATAGGAGCATGGAGGGGGGCAGCTGGAAGACACGGACAGGCTCCTCTGGAGGGATTTCCAGATATTTGTGAGGATGGCTTGGGAGAAGTATGATCTCTGGGAAGGCTGACACCAGGATATTCCTCTCTGTTAAAAAAACACAAAAATCTAAGGGTATTTAATGCAAAGATATAGGGTAGAGATAAGCCCCCCCCGGGGGGGGGATTTTTAGAACTTCATTCTCAGGTTGTAGGGTTAGAAAGAGTGTGGGAAGGGACTGACAGATTTCAGAATGGATAGGATGTGTTTCTGTTGGTGAAAGAGACCCAGAATACCAGATTGAAGTAGACTATGAAGATAGAATATGTGATTTCCAAAAAAATGCTTAACTTTGTCTGTTCCGGGCCTGTCTGTCCAGGATAGCTCAGTGAAATCTTATTTCTCCATATGTTTAGGAAATTGGACTAAACTTGTATGTGGTGAAGGTGTTTATAGGAATTGATGGTTTCCTTTGAGGATGAAAGGGCACAAGAGTAGGGAGGGGATGCAGCCAGGGGTTTGAGTCTCATTTCTTGACCTTGTTTCCTTGGACATAGCTTGACGCTCAGCCTTGGGGTCATGGCTCAAATTTGGGGGCAGCCGAGGGGAAGTGTGCAGAGTTCCTCTCTTAGGACACCCGTCACGAGGCCACCGACTGTGGGGACTGTACTTAAACTTCCTCTAATCTCAGCACAGCAACAGGCCTTCGTGGCACCCTTGCCACCTCCCTGCCTTTCTCGTAGGGTGGTGAGAGGGGAGCAGGGCTAGGGTGGGGCCCGGAGGACGGAGGGTTGTTCCTTCTCAGCCGCCAGCCCAGTCCTCTGCTCATCGCCTGAGGGCCAACTTCCCCAGGCTGCAGAAATCGCACCCAGCGACCGTCCTTTCTTCTGGGCTGTCAGTCCCAAGCAGCGCTGACAAAGGAGATTCCTGAGAGAGTGCCTTCTTATCAAGGAAAGTGCTGAGCCAGGAGCTCCTAGCTGCCCCTTTTGCAGATGTGAAGGGCCCATGAACCTTGGACCCAGACAGTTGCTTAACCCTCCTCTCCCCCCCCCCCTCTCTCCACCCATCTTGACTTCTCGATTTGATTTAAATCCATAAGCATTCGCCTGGCCTTTCCTTTTACTACTGGCTGAAGAGGAGGAGCAGTCAGGCCACAGTTCCCAGAGGCTGTGTCTTTGTGGCTGCCGCCCAGGGGAACCCTGCTAGAACCCCGGCCCAGGGTGTGAGTGTGCTTCCCTCCTCCCCCATTCCCCTCCACCTGGCCCACCTCACCCACCTGCTGTGCTGCTCTGCCTTGGCCAATGACTTCCTTGCCTGGAGCCTCTGGCGCTAGACCTCACCCCTGGCTGGGCCGGTGGGCCTCTCTCTCTTCCCACGGCTTGCTGCTCGGATGGGGCCGGCACCTGCGGACACTTCCGCGGCTTCCTCGCCTTGGCTTTGCGTCTTTGGGTGCCTTTGCGGCTTTGGGTGCCGGCTCTCCAGCTGCAGCTCCTGGGTGGGGAGCCGTCATCAGCTGCTTCCAGTCACCTCGGGGTTGGGCTGTCTCTTTGGATCACCCTTCTCTCATTCATAATCTTTTGGGTGGTGTGTCTCTCTTAATGTGAGGAAATTGACAGCAGGAGGCCTGGAAGACCAGGGGCCTGGGGAAAGAGGTCTGGGAAGGAAAAGAGACTCATCTGTCGTCTTTCTTCCAGGGCGGGTTGGGGGGTTGCCGGTACTGCTTGGGCTTTGCTAGGGCTGCCGGCTTCACCTCAGGGTGGTTAAGAGCGGCTCCCTGAGCAGGGGGAGGGTTGTAGGTTTCCAGCAAGAGGTCCCCAGAGCCTCCCTTTAGGTTTGCTAGAGCCGGTGACCTTGGCGGGGAGGGGGAGAGAAGTTTTTGAGGAGAACCCAGAAAGGCTGCTTGCAAGGCTGCAGCTTCGCACAGGTGAGGCTGAAATTAGAAGGAAGACAGCCTGTTTGGGGGTGAGGCCGAAAAACGAAAAACGCAGATTCAGATAATGACGGTTATACCCGGGAACTGCCAACTTGCCTTTTATCACAGCAGACTCAGATAGAACCAGGATTTAGTTTTCTCTTCTGTAAATCTGGTGGGCAGCCGCAGCCTAATGAGGAGAAACAGCTGTTTTCTCTCTAGGAAGTGAGGGCCTTCCCTTAACAATTTAAGTTGGGGTTATTTTAATGAGCCAGCTGGAGAAGAGGAGGTTAATGGGAGGTGGGAGACCAGAGAGAGCTCTCTGAGCTTCGGCAGGGTGGGGGCGCATTGCCCATATCGACCACTGTGGGCAAGAATTCTACGTAATTGCCAGCCCCTGATTTGTATCTTTATCTTTCTTCCTTAGAAGGCGATGCCAAGAAGCTGGTGACGGCTTGCTTCTCTGCCATGGCCGAGGGCGTTAAGTATGAAGTGGCCTCCCAGCAGGAGGGGGATGGCCCCGCTTCTGCCGATGAAGCCAGCCCAGGGTCTGAGCAGGTAACGCTGAAGAAGGAGATCTCGCTGCTCAATGGCGTGTGCCTCATTGTGGGGAACATGATTGGCTCGGGCATCTTTGTCTCCCCCAAGGGCGTCCTCATGTACAGTGCCTCCTTCGGCCTCTCCCTGGTCATCTGGGCTGTCGGGGGCCTCTTCTCCGTCTTTGGGGCCCTTTGTTACGCGGAATTGGGCACCACCATTAAGAAATCTGGGGCCAGCTATGCCTACATCCTCGAGGCCTTCGGGGGATTCCTTGCCTTCATCCGACTCTGGACCTCACTCCTCATCATCGAGCCCACCAGCCAGGCCATCATTGCCATCACCTTTGCCAACTACATGGTGCAGCCCGTCTTCCCGAGCTGCTTCGCCCCATATGCTGCCGGGCGTCTGCTGGCTGCTGCCTGCATCTGTGAGTGGGGCCGGGACAGGAGGTGTGGGCTGGAGTACCTGGGCGGAGGCGGGGGTGTGAGCCCAGGAAGCCAGGGAGAAGGAGCTGGAAGGGAATGCTTCCGACAAACACTCTTGTTGTTTTTATTTTAGTAGTAGTTTTAAAGAGTTTACTTTAAGTCATTATCCCCCAGTGTGGGGTAGAAATCCAGAGTTGAATGTTCTACCGACTGAGTCAGCCAGGTGCCCCCTCGTATTATTTTTACATTTGTGTATGGTTCCTGCGAAAATGCAAATGGTAGCAATGTGTAAAAACAGACAAAAACAAGCAAAACAACAAAGAACAATTTACCTTTTCCCTGTTTTCCCATTGGACCATGGTGGTTCCCAAAGGCCCATTAGCAGTTTGTAGGCCCTTTGTGACTTTTTCTCATTCCTTTAAGAAGTGTAGTGTTTTGGGGGCGCCTGGGTGTCTCAGTTGTTGGTCTTCTGCCTTCGGCTCAAGTCATGGTCCTGGGGTTCTGGAATTGAGCCCGGATTGGGCTCCCAGCTAGGCTGGAAGTCTGCTTCTTCCTCTCCCACTCTCCCTGCTGGTGTTTCCTTTCTCTCTCTGTGTGTGTCTGTCAAATAAATAAGTAAAATCTTAATTTTTTAAAAAGATTTTATTTATTTGACAGAAAAATCTTTATTTTTTAATTTTTTAAAAAAATATTTTGACAGGAGAATCTTTTTATAAAAGATTTTATTTATTTATAATAAATGAGCCAACCTGAAGGCAGACACTTAATGACTGAGCCACCCAGGCGCCCCTTAAGTAAAATCATAAAAAAAAAAAAGTGCAGTGTTTTGGTTTCTTTTGACTGATTCATTAATTAATTAGTAGACTCCATGCCCAGCATGGAGCCCAGTGTGGGGCTTGAACTCATGACCCTGAGATCAAGACCACAGCTAGACCAAGAACCAGATGCTTATCTGACTGATCACCCAGGTGCCCCTCAAGAAGTGCAGTTTTGTTCTGATTTTTTAAAAAATAGGATCATAGGGGCACCTGGGTGGCTCAGTTGGTTAAATGACTGCCTTCAGCTCAGGTCATGGTCCTGGAGTCCCTGGATCGAGTCCCACATCGGGCTCCCTGCTCAGCGTGGAGTCTGCTTCTCCCCCTGACTCTCCACTTCTTGTGCTTTCTCTTTTTCTCAAATAAATTAAAAAAAAAGGGGGGGGATCATAATACACATATAATCCTACAGTTTTTGCTTTTTTCTGTGAATTTACCAGTGACATTTTCTACTTAGAGATCTACTGTTTTAAAAAAAGCTTCATGGCTTCCATGTAATTTCAGAGCTATGCTTCATAGCAAATCAGTCCTCTGTTAGTGTCCACTTAACGTTGGTTCCGGTTTTTCTGTTGTACAGGTAATGCTTCGGTGAATATCCTGTTGCATTTGTATGAGTTTTTCTGTGGGCTAGATTCCTCTTTTTTTTTCCTCTTAAAAGCCAGATATATTTTTGAAAGATCATGCCTACAATAAGTATATTATGTAGGGATGGAACATTAAAAAAATTGATGATCAAAAGGCACATTCTAAGAGTTTAGGAGTAGAAAATACAGAAGGGTTCTTAGAAAAGGGAAACAGGTATATTAAAGTTATTTTTTAGGTGAAGGTTTCTGTCAGTTGAAGCAGTTCACATTGGCTTCTTTCTCCCTGGTCCAAAGCAGTCTTTTCTTTCTTTGGCTTCTGAGAATGTGTTTCATCTTCCGCTTTGGAGAGGTGACACATGAGAGCCACCACCGGTGCTGAGATGGCTGGGATCACGCAGCTGGTCCACCAGCTGGAATTGGAATCAGCAGTAGTAATGAGAGTTTCTGAAGGCTTGGTTGCTCTGTCATCCGGGTGAAGTTGCCCAATGATGTACGTTTTGGACGTTCCTTAGCATCTGTAGGGTGCCCCACATCCTCAGAACTTTCGGTAGCATCCCCTTCGACTTGTTCCCTTAACATTTCTTCCCCAGAATCAGCCAGATTCTCTTGCTGTGGTTGTGCTTCTGGGTCCCTTCCAGGGTGTAGTACTCGACAGTCTGGTCTAACTGTTTGGTCATTTCGGAAGGCGGCAAGCCTTAGGCTGTGTAGACACCAGAGGAGCCAGGAGAAGCAGAGTGCGCCTCTGAGCCAGCCGGGCCCAGGACAGGGCGTTCCCAGGACTCCTGCTCCCTGCCCAGAGCAGGACGGCCCACCCCATGGAGCTCTCCTCTCCTGCCTTTTTTAATTTTCTTTTTTAAGATTTTATTTATTTATCAGAGGGACAGGAATAGGGAGAGGCAGGGAGCCAGATGTGGGACTCAATCCCGGAACCCTGAGATCATGACCTGAGCAGAAGGCAGATGCTTAACCGACTGAGCCACCCAGGCACCCTGTGGTCTAGATTCTTTCAGTCTCCCTTGACTTTTGCTGTGTCTCATAAATAATGCATGTAAGCCTGTACAGTCAACAAAGCCACATTGGAGGTACTGAGAAGCTGATCCTCTGTAGCTGCATCCCTCAGGTGCCTCTGTTCTGGCCCTCCTTGCCTGAAACCTTGGAGACCCTTTCCATGCTGCAACTGTGTGGGAGGTCAGAGCTGCTGTCATTTCAGGGAGTGACTACCCAGCAGCAGCAGCTGTGGGGTGCAGTCCTTTGGTACCGGGTGCAGTTGCTCCCTGGATCAGCCCTATCCAGCCAGCCTCAGGTTTTTCCACTGCTTCATCTTACTGCTTACCCCAGCCTCCCTGCTTTTACTGTTGTGGAGATGTGGGTGTCTCTGTGGGGCACCCCCGTGCTTTGTATGTCCATGTGTGTGTGGCTTGGACTCCTCTTTGTGTATCCTCGTGTAGGGGGATGTTTGTCCTGCGTGGGAACAGTCAGGGAGGGGTGGAAGGCACTGCCTCTGTTACAAGAAGGAGGTTCTCCCTTGAGGTCTTAAATGTGTTCTGTAATTTCTCTTGCATCATCTACAGATGATCTGGTAGGTTGACTTACTGGTGAAACTAATTTTAGATCTGTCAGGCTTGAAGTGCCCTCAGATGTGGGTGTACAGTACATATCTTGTGTGGTGTAAGGATTATTCCATCTAAGTAAAATTTCCAAGTTGGCTACATCCCTTTAAGCCCTATGATCCTGTTATGTTAATCATGTTTGTCACAGCCTCTTTTAAAACCAACGATATGTCTGCTTGCCTTCCTAACTTGACATTTCTTTTGGTGACTCAGAGTCACCATTGCGCATCTCAATTCTTGTATCACTGTGAGGGCTTCCCAGGCCACTGGGGTGACGGGGTGTGTTGTCTTAGTGGCTTCAGAGCGCTGGCCTAACTTGAGTTCATCAGGTTTCATTCTTTATGGTTTTGATCTGTGTCGAAACGGCTGTCATCCGACAGCTGTTCCTGGCTTCTGGCATCACGCCTACGTCTGTCAGTCACCCCCTTTTAATTTGCTGCATCTATCTGGGGAACAGAGATGTCCTCAAACTCTGGTACACCCTTGTAAGAAGACGCGCGGAGTAGCCGTGGTTATGATTAGTCTGCAGAGCTCCTTGGTTAATGAAAGACACAGTTGTGTGCACAGGTTTATGGCGTATATTGGACACAACTCTGGTAGAATGACAAGTGCACCAGACTTGTGTTTGTGGCTGGGCTCAAGACCCGTGTGACCCTGGGTGAGATGCAGTTACTGTTGTATTCCAGGCTGCTGTGTGGATGAAGTGAGATTCAGTGAAAACCATAAATCATGACTCAAGGCCAAAGTATTGGTGAGGATTGTGTTTAAAATGACTCTCTCTCAGCTGCTTCTAGGACTTTGTTCTGTCTTTAATAACTTCCGGGGAACTTAGAGATCTGGAAGAAGGTTCAGAAGGGCAGCCAAGATTGTAAGAAAGAATTAGGGACATACGATTCATGAGTTTCTTCCTTCTGCCATTGTCTAATAATATGCTCCCAGTACATGTCAGGTACAGGGACCTGGGAGGACGTTCTGTCCATGTACCACCTATGCAGTGGTATGTCGTTTATCTAACCGTAGCCATTCAGGAGAGGCTAGGAGAGGCCTGGCTAGGAGGTAGGCCTAGAAGCAGCCAAGAAAGAGAGCAATTTTAAACATAATAATCATTAATATGTTACACTATTACGTACCGAGCCCTCCCTCAAACATAGGTCTGGTGCACTTGTCATTCTGCTAGAGTTGTCAAATATGTGCCAGCAGTTTACGCACAAAGTAAGGACTGAGGCTAAATCTTCAAATTCAGCAAGAGAGGGGATTTACTACAGAACATTCCTTCATTCAGGGCACATTTAGGGTCTGCTATGTGCTGGATATTCCACCTAGTGCTGGGAAACAAAGAAGAAAAAGGTGTGGCTCTTGCCATCCAAGAACTCCTAGTCGAGGTGGGAGACAGATATGTTGACCAGTAATTGTCGTGCAGTATAGTAAGTGTGGGGATAGAGGCGCCGTGGGAGTGAGCAGGACAGCTTTCTTCCTGTGGGGAAGAGAGCCTAGGAAGACCTCACAGAGACCATGATGTCTAAGCAATTTTGGAAAGATCCGCAGCTGTCTCCTGCAACAGTTCTCACAGAAGGAACTGCATGTGAAAAGGTGTGGAGGTGCAGAAAGGCATGGAATGTTCAGGGCATTCCCGGTGGTTGGTATGGCTGGAATGCGGGGTGGGAGCCGGTGAGAAGGTGGAGACTGGAAATGTAGCCCAGGGCCAGCTCCAGGACTGGTTTATACAGTGCCTAAACAGGTTAGACTTTATCTAGAAAGTCGGTGGGAGGAGGGGCGCTGTTGGTTGTAAGAGGGGAAGCAAAATCGGAGTAACTTGGGAGAAGAACTCTGGTGGCCACGTGGAGTGTTTTTGGCAAGTGTGAGAAGGTGGGCAGACTGGTTCAGGGAGGTGAAGCCTGAGTCCACATGAAGGATAGTGAGGCCTGCGCTGTGGGCAAGGCCTTTGGACTAGAGATGGGGGATGGATAAGGAAAGAGTTATAAGGTGGAATTTCTAGGACTTCTGGATGGGGGTGAGTGGGGGGAGCTCTCAGAGGTGATGCTAAGGGTTGAGGCTTGGACAGGTGGGCAGTGATGGGGCCTCCATCCGAAACAGGGAAGGTGAGCCAAGCGATGAGCAGAGGAGCATCGGGCGTCTGCTGGGCTGCTTATGGGGCCCTTCCCTGAGCAGTGCCTTCCTTGGGTCTTCACGACCCAGAGTTGGTCATTTTCCCATCCATGGAGTCCTGCTTACCTAAAAAAGAAACTGATGGCAAACGATGATGCCAGTCTATGACCATACAGTGGTGAACGTACATGTGGAATTTCTTTTTTTTTTTTTTTTAAGATTTTATTTATTTATTTGACAGATAGAGATCACAAGTAGGCAGAGAGGCAGGCAGAGGGAGAGGAGGAAGCAGGCTCCCTGCCGAGCAGAGAGCCCGATGTGGGGCTCGATCCCAGGACCCTGGGATCATGACCTGAGCTGAAGGCAGAGGCTTTAACCCACTGAGCCACCCAGGCGCCCCCATGTGGAATTTCTAATGACCAGGTAGTGTGTATTTGCTCTCCAGGCTTCCTAATACCATAGCCCCTAGGAAACCTATCGAGTCATCAGGGAATTGCTTGCAGGGCACGGAATCAGAACAAAAGGAAGACAGTTTTGATCATGGGAGAAAAATTTACTGAACGTGACGGGCTCTGTAGAATGTGGAGCTGAGAGGTGGAGTAGGGAGCTCATGGTGTGGTGGTGGAGATCGGCAGAAGTCGTCAATGAAACCTATGATCTATGGTCAGACAGTGCTGGGAGGGCGTGGAGAATGCCTTCCTCAGGAGATGTCTGCTCGCAGCAGTGAAGGATGAAATGGAGGCCTGGCGTGGTTGGAGTGCCCACTCAGCATGGCCCGTGAGGCCTGCTCTCTCTCTCTTCTCTCTGACCTCCCTCTGTTCCAGCTACACCAGCCCTCTTGCTTTTCTTCCACTTTGCCTGGCCTGTTCTTGCTTCAGGGGTTTTATATTTTGTCGTTCCTTCTGCTGGGAAGGCTCTTTCCCCAGATACCCTCAGAGCCTACCCCCAGCCCCCACTCCATTCATGTTTTTGTATAGATATTACCTCGCTGGAGGCTCAGCCTGTCTAAAGTGGTGCCTCTCAGTTTCCCATCCTGTTTTGATTTCCTTTATAGCCCTTGTTACCACCTGACATTAAATATTTACTTGCTTATTGTCTGTCTTTCCCACTAGAATGTAAACCCCACAAGAATAAGTGCTTTGTTTTGCTCGCTGCTGAGTCTCTGGCATCTAGAACAGTGCCTGATCTGTTGGGTACTCAGTAAAATTGTTGAATGAAGGCTCAGGGACATTCTCGGCACAGGGATGGAAAGGACAGGCAGTGTAAAGCACAAAGGGGAGAAAAAGTATGGGGTGTAGGGTGTGTGGGGGCGATTGTGGGGATGTGAGAGGACAAAGGGAGGCAAGGGGCTAGAGCATGAGGCAAATAAATGTTCCTAGAGAGTTTAGGTTTTACCCTAAAACATCTGAAGAGCAACTGAGGGGTTTTAAGCAGGGGAACAGTGTAGCTGCGGTGGGACATCAGAGCCAGGCTGGTGGCAGAGACACAGATTAGGAAGCTCTGTGGCAATCCAGGCAGGAAATGACAAAAGCCTGAACTAGAGCCATGGAGTGGGAGTGTGACTTGCTTAGGAGGTGATGTCTCCAGGAAAGGAGAGGGAGGGGAGCAGATTAGAAGGCATAATCAGTATAACCAATAATACTCATTTGGATGTCCAGTGTGGGAGAGAGGTAAGTGAGGAGGAAAATATTCAGCAGCCTGTAAATCCTGAGCTACAGGGGCCGAGCCTGTCTCAGGAGTCCCTATATCCCCAGCAAAGAAACAAAGAGAGGAGCTTGATAAAGATTGCTTGAATGAGCTGGGGTTTCTGATTTGGGCGATTGGTAGGTGGTGGCACCGTTTACGGGGGTGGGGAAGATGGAATCATGTTGAATTTGAAATTTATTTGTAGGATAGTAGGTGGATTTGCCCATTCGGAGCTCAGGAAAGAGATGGGGCCAGACATTGGCACATGCTTCCTGACTGTTGGATGTTCCTTTTCCCAGCACTACCCTTTGTCTTTATGGAGCTCTAGGTGTGTGCGTGTGTGTGTGTGTGTGTGTGTGTGTGCATGAGCACGCTGTGGGTGGGGCAGGATGGGCAGCTCAATGCAAGATTACAGTGGATTATGATGAGTGTTTTGATTCCTTAGGCACAGGGGGCCACAGGAGGAGACCTATGCTAGCCTTGGAGTTTAGAAACTCTTCATAAGGAAGTTTAAGCTGACACCTACCTGAATGATGAATTAACCAAGAGTAGATAGGGTAGAGGAGCATCTCAGGCAGGAAGAACAGAATGTATGAAAATTTGAAGACAAGAACAACATTTTTTTTTAAAAAGATGTTATTTATTTATTTGACAGATCACAAGTAGGCAGAGAGGCAAAGAGAGAGGGGGAAGCAGGCTCCCTGCTGAGCAGAGATCCTGATGCTGTACTCCATCCCAGGACCCTGAGATCGTGACCTGAGCCGAAGGCAGAGGCTTAACCCTCTGAGCCACCCAGGCACCCCAAGAAGAACATTAAAAAAAAAAAAAATTTATTTATTTATTTGACAGAGACACAGTGAGAGAGGGAGCACAAGCAAGGAGAGAGGGAGAGGGAGAAGCAGGCTTCCCGCGGCGCAGGGAACCCGATGTGGGGCTCAATCCCAGGACCCCGGGACCACGACCCGAGCTGAAGGCAGAGGCTTAACCCACTGAGCCACCCAGGTGCCCAAGAAGAACAGTTTTGAGACTCCTTTCAATAAAGGAGTTTAGTGTGGGCTTCTATATTGAGTTTAAGGTAGGAAATGTTGAGAGCTGACTTGCAGAGAGGTAGGTGGAAATGGTAGGACAGGTTGTTCAGGGCTTTATAAACTGTTCTAGGTGTTATTGTTATATAACAAACCACTTAAAACTTAGTGGCATAGACTAACAGCCATTTCATTCATTCATTCATTCATTTTTATTTTTATTTATTTATTTATTTATTTATAAATTAATTTATTTATTTTAATAAACATATAATGTATTTTTATCCCCAGGGGTACAGGTCTGTGAATCGCCAGGTTTACACATTTCACAGCACTCATCATAGCACATACCCTCCCCAATGTCCATATCCCCACCACCCTCTCCCGTCCCCCCTCCTCCCAGCAACCCTCAGTCTGTTTTTTGAGATTGAGTCTTTTATGGTTTGTCTATTTTTATTTATTTTTTAAAGATTTTATTTATTCAGAGTTGCGTGTTCTACCATCTGAGCTAGCCAGGTGCCCCACAGCCATTTTATTCTTTTATGGCTTCTGTAGCTCAGGAATTTGGAAGGGCTAAGTGGGGCAGTGCTGCTGGCTCGGGGTCTTATGTGGCTGTAGTCAGATGATGGCAGGAGCTAGAGCAAGGAGGCACTGAAAAGATGGGGACTAGCTGGGCATTTTTTTCTCTTCAAGTTGTGCTGGATATGTCTTTCCATGGAGTCTCTCCCTATGGACTGTGTTGAGTTTCCTCACATAATGGTAGCCCCAGAGCAATCAAACTCTTTACTTGGCAGCCGAAGACTTCAAGAATGAGTAGGTCAGCAACGGAAGGAGAAGCTACACTGCCTTTTATGACCTAGTCTCTGAAATCACGGGGCGTGCCTCCTGCTGTACCCCGAGGTAGAAACATTCACAGAAGACCACCCATTCCTGAGACAAGAGGTACAGACCCTATCTCTGGATGGTCAGAGCGTTAAAGTCACATTGTATGAAAAGTGTATGGGTTGGGAGATCTTGTTGAGACATCTTTGGAGGATACAATCTGTTGCACAGACCGTATTAAGGAGTTTGGTGGGCTTTCTTCTAAGGCAATGAAAAACCTCTTTAGGTTGTAAAACAGAAGAGTGACTTGTGTCATTTGTGATTTAGATCTTAGAATTTGTGATTTTTATTTTTTAATTATTTTCTGTTTTTGTTTTTTAATATTTTATTTGTGGGTAAGCGAGAGAAAAAGCACAAGCAGGGGGAGCAGCAGGCAGAGGGAGAAGCAGACTCCCTGCTGAGCAAGGAGCCCAGTGTGGGACTCCATCCCAGGACCCTGGGATCATGAACTGAGCCGATGGCAGATGCTTCACTGACTGAGCCTCCCATGCATCCTAAATTTGTGGTTTCTAGAAAGGTTATTCCAGAGAGCCTGGGTGGCTCAGTTGGTTGAGCGACTGCCTTTGGCTTGGGTCATGATCTCAGGGTCCTGGGATCGAGCCCCATATTGGGCTCCCCCTGCTCTGCGGGGAGCTTGCTTCTCCTTCTCCTTCTGCCTCCCCCCTGCTTGTGCTCTCTGTCAAATAAACAAATAAAATATTTTAAAAAAAGGTTATTCCAACTTCAGTTTGCAAAACTGAAAGCAGGGAGACCAGTTCGGAAGCTGTTACCATGATCCCAGTGATGGTGGCTTGGATTAGAGTCATGGGATGAGAGAAGAGGAGACCGATTTAAGACTTGGCTACTAATTAGATATGGGTAGAAGCTGAGGAGGATAAGATGGCCAGGTTTCTGGCTCAGGCAACCGGATGGATGGAGCTGCCAGTTACAGGGAGTGAGATTGGAGGAGAAGTAGGTTGAGAGAAATTGATAGAATCCGTTTGGGATAGGTTGAGTTTGCTCCTTCTGATGTCCAGTAGGTGGTTGGATATTCATATATATCTGAAATCCCAATAGGTGGGCTGGTGATACACTTTTGGGAATCATCAGTGTAGAGATGGTCATTGAAGTCAGCAGATGAGATGATCTTGGGACAGGTTGTAGCAAGAGAGAAGGAAAGAGCTTAGGATAGCATTCTCAGGAATGCCAAGATTGAGGGAGAAGTACTCTGCAAAAAGGAGAAGAAGCATCTAGAGACATAAGGGGGAAATGGGACACGGTGAGTAGAAGAGAGAAATTTGAGGAGGAGCTGGTGGCCAGCAGTGTGCAGTCTAAGAGGCCAACCTAGGTATGGAGGGCATTGGCTTGGATTTATCAACAGGTCACTGTGACTCTGGGGAGGGAAATTTCAGGGCAGAGAGGGTAGTAGAGTCAGATTTCAGAGAGATTGTTTATTTATCCAGTGAAATCTGAGTGTCTGCTATGTGCCTACCTCTGAGCTAGGCCCTTGGGATCCGAGGATGACGGTTCCCCGGTCTGCTCTCATGTGGCTCCCAGTTGCTGGATGAAACCGTTACATAAAGCATTCTATGGCGGAATGGCTAGTGTGGGGATGTGAGAGCCCAGAGCTGGGGCATCGTGTCCAGGGGTGGTGTGTTTATGCTCAAAAGTAGCCTTTGTGGAGGAACTGTTAAGATAAGGCATGGAATGTCATTTGGAATTGGCAAGCAGGAGGTCAAGGAGAACCTTCTTTAGTTGGAGTGGTGGAGTGGCTGTTAGTCAAGAGAAGGGGGGAGAATCTAGAGGTACCATCCAGAAGGCTGAATCTGAGGACAGGAAGGGTGGTTGTTAGTGGGAGGGATCAAGGTTGAGGGAGGAATTTATGGGAAAGAATTAAGTCTGCCTTAGGTGGGTTTGGGGGTATATTTCTGGAAAAGTTGGATGATATATCCTTAACAAGAAGGTCTTGCCCGTGGTTGGAATGCTTGGGTGCCCTGAGTCAGCATTTCTCTCCCTTGACCAGTGCAGAGGTTCCCCTCGTCCCTTCAGGAGGCAGCAGTGTGTGGTGGTGAAGAGGGTGGCATCAGGCCAGATTTATTAGTCTCAGGTTCCTCATCTGTAGAACTGGGTCTCTATCTCATAGAGGCGTGATTCACGTTTTTGCCATACTTGCCTCCTTTTCTATTCAAACGGTGGCCGTTTCAAGCAGATGGAGTTTCTGCTCCTGTCATGGTGGCTCACTGTCCTTTTCTAGGTATAGTCTTCCTTTTCAACAGCTGATGAACTCCAGCCCTAGATAGGCTAGTGTTGCTACTAGACCTTGAAGTCATTTACTGATTATTGCTTAAGTAAGTTTTTTTCTACGCGTGGCTGACTTCACTCATTGCTGACTTCATTGTCAGGGGAATCACGTGCTGTCCTCTCTGCCAGGAATTTGTCCTCTCCTCTGTCCTCCCCCAGCCCTAGCACCTGTCTCTGTGTGCTCAGTCCAGGTAACACAGTGGTCCTGGTACCCACCTGCGCCTGCTTCACTGCCCCAGACTGGATATGGTGCCACACACTGACTTTGAGAGCACCCAGTTCTTACCCTTATATTCACTTTTCTGTGAAGGCTGGGGACTGGGTCTGTACAGGGCGTGGAGCACAGCCGATGCTCAGTACGTGCTGGCTGGCTGCATGAATGAATGAATGGATTGGGAGTTCTGAAGGAACCTGGCTGTCCTGGTTACTGTTGGGGCGCCTGGGTGGCTCAGTTGGTTAAGCGTCTGCCTTCAGCTCAGGTCTTGATCCCAGGGTCCTGGGATCCAGCCCCACTTTGGGCTCCCTGCTTTTCAGGGAGTCTGCTGCTCCCTCTCCCTCTGCCTGCTGATCTCCCTCTTTGTTCTATCTCAAATAAATAAAATCTTTAAAAAAAAAAATTACTTTTCCTAACCAGAGGGGTATGCGGATGGACCCTCCTGAAGCCAGTTATTCTGGAATCTCGGGGCCCTTTGTGGATTGGTCCAGTTTCTGCAGCCAGAAGGCCCAACACCCCAGGGAGATGTCATCCCACATTCTTGCATGCAAATGGGGAGGCACATAGTGTTCTGGAATGTATACAGGCTGTGGAGGCGGCCAGGGACTGAGTGGCCTCCGTTTTCTCTATCATAAGATAAAGACAGTCGGCCTGCTCTGTGCGATTAAGTTAGATGATCCGTGTGAGAATGTAAGAGACCTAACACTTTATTGTCAGTCACAAATGGTCTCTCCTGCTGCAAATTCTGCAGTCACGTGCATCTTATTAATTAACAGTCACAGGTGTCTTACTAATTTCCGGATACTTTCTCCATTGTCTTTGGATGACCTAGGAGCTGTTTTAGTTTTACAGAGATCAGAAAGGAGGGCTGAGACCCTTCTTCCTCTTTGCCGGCGAGGCAGAACTTTCCTCTTGGCGGAGGCGGGGCTGGGTGTCCAGCTTCCCCTTTCACTAATGGGACATTTTTCATCCTGGGTTCGCACAGGCGGTCTGTCCACGCTGTACCCGTCAGCCAGCAACATCTGTTCAGGCTCCTGTGAACAGAGCGCTGGTCTTTAGGGATCATGCAGAATCTTCACGTCCCTGAGGCTTGACCCTAGTGGCTTGCATGGAGCAGGTCCTTCGACAAATGGCTGCTGAATGGATGAACAGGAAATAGGCCTCCAGCTGCAGCTTGGCCGAGAAGGGCATTGTGTGCTTTGGGCTCTCGGGGGCCTTTTGGCTGGCGGCTGGAGCGACTGTGGGAGCAGGGCACAGGGAAGGGCAGATGGCTCCTCCTGAGTCTCCCAGAGCCGCCTGTGGGCTATAGAGGACTTCGGATCTCGGCGTGTTTGTCTGAGAGTTTTGGCCGTGGGTCCCCGTGCAGCTCCTTCTGATACCAGATGACTGACTTCATGTACTTGGGGCTAATGAAGTGGAACAGCCAGGTGCTGGGCCCCCAACTGATTTTTGCCCTTTGAACTTTCTCCTTGGAAGCTGATTACTTTCCCAGAGGAGTTTTCTCAAGAGCCACTTTAGGTTGGAGGTGAGGAAGCTTACATTTCATGTCCCATATTCACAGCAATAGCAACAGGCCAGGGTCAGAGCCTAGGGTTCTTTGTTACGGGGTCGCTGTAAACTTTGGCACAATCTCAGCAGCGGCGAGAGGGTAGAACTCTGTGTTGGTCTGATTCCCAAGGCACTTCAGGGGTTCACCCTTGGTCTCCTCCTTTTTCTGTTTTCTTTCTCTCTGTCTCAGAAGAGACTGAGGGGATAACCTAAAGGGGACTGGGGAAGGAGCTAGGGACATTGGGTCCCCACCCTGGCTGTACATTGGAATCACCTCAGAATTTAGAAAAATGCTAATGGCCCCTTCCTCTCCCACCTGTTTCCCCAACCAAATAAATCCAAACCGCTGATTAGAAGAATGGGAATTGGGGATGCCTGGGTGTCTCAGTCGGTTACATGTCTGCTTTTGGCTCGGGTCATGATCCTGGGGTCCTGGGATCGAGTCCTGTGTCGGGGCTCTCTGCTCAGCAGGGAACCTCCTTTTCTCTTTCCCTCTGCTGTTCGCTGTGTTCATGCTCTCTCTCTCTCCCTCTCTCTCTCTGACAAATACATAAGTCTTAAAAAAAAAAAAAAGGGGAATTGGCTTGGAGAATGAGAATTGGGGAAAAGTTGCTGCTGAGAACTGATGGGGGCCTTGGGAAAAAAGGTTCTCAATTGTCACTGTCCTTTAGAATTATGTGGGGAGCGGGGAGCTTCAAGAACGTGCTCATGCCTGGGCTCTACCCCAGAGTTGCTGACTTCATTGTCCAGGGCAGGCCAGAGCCCTGGACTTCGTTAATGCTTGTCAAGTGATGCCACTGTGCAGCCTGGATAGAGGGGCACTGCGTTAAGTGAAGGGCTTGGGCTTGTTCTGCTCAAGGTGGTTCTGTAGGTGATGATTTCACTTAGTGAGTGCCTTTACCTAGCACATCCAAAGCAGGTAGGTCATCAGACTCTTCCAGGAAACCCCATCTCAGGCCTCCTGCATTAGAACTGCTGGGTTGGAGCCCTGAAGCTGTAATATTCCCCGGGTGATTCTGACATTCACTCAGGCTTGGGGTCCTGTTTCTGAGGACCCGAACTGTACCTAGCTGAGCAAACCAAGAAGGAGCTGATGGACAAGGGCTAGCTAGCCAGCTTGAGAAGGGAGCAAATAGTGTGGCTTACTAGGAGGGCCTCCTGGTGCAGACTGCCAGCTCGCTCCTTCAGAGTGGTGCAGAGCTATGGCGACCGACATGCTGGCTGAGTTCCAGGAGGCAGAGAAGGAGGCCTCTGGTCTGGTGACCCACAGGGTTTATGCTTGGCTTGTCTTCTTGCCACAATCTTTCACCCATGATGTCTGAGTGAGCAGAATGGTTCTGTAGCCTGAAAGGTAAAAGAATTTGAGGACCATCTGCTGTCTGAGACCTATAACAGCACCTAGGAAGGGTGGAAGAAACAATGCATCAATGAATCCAGGAAGAAAAATATGTGTGTGTGTGTGTGTGTGTGTGTTTAAGAGTTTATTTGACAGAGAGAGAGAGAGAGAGAGATAGTGAGAGAGGGAACACAAGCAGGGGGAATGGGAGAGGGAGAAGCAGGCCTCCCAGTGAGCAGGGAACCTGATGCGGGTCCTGATCCAGGACTCTGGAATTAGGACCTGAGCGGAAGGTAGGTGCCTAACGACGGAGCCACGCAGGCACCCCAAGAAAGACGATTTTTAAGGTGTAGAGAGTATCCTAACCCAGCATGAGACAGCACAGACAGACAGACAGCAGAGAAAGGGAGGAAAGACTTGAAATTTGTAGGGTTAGGCAACAGACCCGAAGCTTTTTCAGAGAACTTACATGTGGTTGTTCCGAGGAAATGACAGCGATAGAATGTTCTGGAGACATCTGGGTATAGCAGGCCTGAGCAAACCAGTTAAGAGGCTCAGCGGCTCCCCAAAGGCTGTGATTCTGACTATATGTAGACCAGCCTAATGCAGAGACATGCGGTTTTCCCTGGAGCAACATACCACAAAGCTTGCTCAAGTCAGTTAAGCCCACCGATGGCTATCCTTTTGCTGTCCTTTGGGTTGAATGATGTCACCAGTCAGAAGATACCTGAGGTATGTCTCTGGTAACTTTGAAGTTCAAGATAGAGAACGGAGTGGAAGGTAGCATTTTCATGTCTGTCCATTGAAGGCTGTGTATATGAAAGCAAAAAGAGAACCTAGAACAGAGTCCCCGACTGTGAATGCTAAGATAGCAGAAGGCTAAACTCTGGGAAGGGATAGAGCAGATTTCATAGAGACTGGGAGAGAGATGTTTAATATGGGTTTCACCTGAAATTTTAGAGGAAAGGAGAAAAATGCACAGATGAAAGTATAAATCTGGGTATTCTGGAGGCTGTGAGGAATTATAGGGAAGAATAAAGGTAGAAAAGTTGTTGAGTAATGCGTTTGGAAAAACAGGGTAGAAGATTGAGAATGCTGCTTTTGGACTCCTGTTCTATGAACTTTAAATAAGGCCAATAAACATTTGCTTTTTACTTTTATTTGCAAGGAGGAAAGAAATTCCTATTTGATGAGAATATGACCAGGAGAGCATATATACCTTGTTGAGAAATGGCAGGTTTCCTAGAAAAGCTGAGACTGATGTGGTGTGTCAGAGCTTTGCCTGTATCAGGATCTGCTGTAGAATGAGATGATGCTTACTCCCTCTGGGCAAGGTCGAGATTTGATTCTTTGGATTGCAGTGAGAGGGAAATTTCAGTACTCCAAGATACAGAGACCTGTCAAAGGATTTTACTTCCCCGTTTTCTCATTCTGACAAATGCAGTGAACAGTCCCACCCTGTTCTGCCTCGGGCTCTCTGCCTGCAGATGGATTTCTTCTTACAGCTAAGTAGAAGTCTTTCTTCTCTCACCCCAGGCCTCACAGATATATGGCCCATTTCTTAGGGAACAAAGACACTAGCCTCTGTTAATCTGTCCGCTTACCTGGGGGAGAATTATTACGTGGTGCTGTCAGAGACTCTCAGGTTCCACTTGGGGAATTTTCCTGAAGGTCTCCTATAGCTAGTAGTGCATGGAAGTAAATCCCCATCCTAAGGGAAGAAGCATGGTGGAGAGAACAAGAGGATAAAAGCAAAAAGAAGTAGGAATGATGTGATTGTAGGTACAAACTGCACACCATCGGATCAGAGGGAGGAGAAATAGTTTGCTTTCCTAAAAATCACGACAAAATTTGCACAAAAGGAAAAATAAGGCAATGATGGAAGTCTCAACTCCTTGAGCTTTTTTTTGCTAAAATCTTTTTCATTCCATTAGAAGCAGTACCTCTATAATGAAAAAAAAAAAGTTTATTATAAAACAGTTCGAACATACAAACATAGAGTGAATAATGTGATGAACTCCCAGGGTTCAAGCACCAGCATGAATGATTAATCACCCTTGTTTTATCTATACTCCAGCCACCCCCCCCTTATCCCACTAGATTATTTAAAGCAAATCCAAGACATTATACAATTTAACCTGTAAAGGCTTCAGTATGAATCGCTGAAGGATAAAGATGTTGCTATTGTTTTAGTATTATTAATTTAACATAACCAGGGGGGATGTGGGATCCTTGTGTGAAAGTGACTCTGCCTACAGAGTTTGTACCTCCCAGAAGAAGAAATCATGTACTTCCTCAGAAATACACTCTAAATTTGGGCAGAGATTCCAGAAAAGTTCAGGGAAAACAATTTATAATTTCGTAACTAGGGACTATGTGAACAAACCAGTGACTGAAGCTTTTTGATAAACTTAGATTTTTAGAAACAAGATCCGTAAGAGATGGTGAGATGCCGTATAATGAGGACTAAATGCAGGAGTGACCCAGCACTGTGGGAAGAACACCCGAAGGTCGGTGCCCAGCATCAGCCTAGATCTGTAGAACCGACTGCGGAGGATAAAAAGCTCTAGAAGCAACAAACAGAGGGAGAACAGCAAGGGCAGTTAGTTCTGTAATAAGAACAGAGAAGACCGTAGTCCCTTTTTCCCTATCGTTACATAGCAGAAAGATTGCCAACCTAGTAAAGAGTCAGTAAAAAACAGATCCAGGCCAACAAAAAAACCAAGACTAGGAGAACTGAGGAGATGGTAATAAAGCATGGCATTGCTTTAAGTGTTCCTAACTATCCACTTGCAGACAAATGGAAAGAATTTATAACCAGCTCAGGCGTTCTCCATGAGGCATCTCCCCGATCTTGAAGAACAGGAAGGGTGTGAAAAGAAAGCTGTTGAGTGAGGTATTAACTAATTTTCCTGTTGCTGCTGTAGCAAATTCTGACCAATTCGGTGACTTAAAGCAACACAAATTTAGGGGCACCTGGGTGGCTCAGTCAGTTAAGTGGTTTTCGCTCAGGTCAGGAGCTCATGGGTCTTTTTTTTGTTTTTTAAGGTTTTATTTATTTATTAGAGAGAGAGATCACAAGTAGGCAGAGAGGCAGGCAGAGAGAGAGGGGGAAGCAGGCTCCCCGCTGAGCAGAGAGCGCAATTCGGGGCTCGATCCCAGGACCCTGAGATCATGACCTGAGCGGAAGGCAGAGGCTTAACCCACTGAGCCACCCAGGCACCCCGGATCTCACGGGTCTTGAGATGAAGTCCTGCATCAGGCTCCATGCTCAGTGGGGAGTTTGCTTGAAGATTCTCTCCCTCTGCCCCTCCCCGAATTCCCATTTGTGCATGTACTTACTTTCTCTCTGAAATAAATAAATCTAAAAAACACATAAGTTGGGGCACCTGGGTGGCTCAGTGGATTAAGCCTCTGCCTTCAGCTCAGGTCATGATCTCAGGGTCCTGAGATCAAGCCCCACATCGGGCTCTCTGCTCAGCAGGGAGCCTGCTTCTCTCTCTCTGCCTGCTGCTCTGCCTGCTTGTAATCTCTCTCTCTCTCTCTCTGTCAAATAAATAAATAAAATCTTAAAAAAAAAGTTTAAAAAAAACCCACATAAGTTTATTATCTTATCTGTAGAAGTCTGAAATGGGTCTCATTGGGCTAAAATCAACGTTATCAGCAGTGTCATGCTACTTTCTGGGTCCTCTAGGGAAGAATCCATTTTCTTGCCTTTTCTAGCTTCTAGAGGAGGCCCATATTCTTGGTTCTTGGTCCCCTTTCATCTTCAAAGCTAGCAGTGGCTAGTCAGGTCTTTCTCACATTGCATCACGGTGACACCAACCCTTCTGCCTTCCAGGGCCATTATTGTGCCCACAAAAATGATGATCCAGCTTTCTGAGGAAGAGGTGGATTCTGAGCATTCTTTTTTTTTTTTTATTAAAGATTTTATTTATTTATTTGACAGAGAGAGAGATCACAAGTAGGCAGAGCAGCAAGCTCCCCGATTCTCAGCATTCTGCACTGAATAATTTGAAGTTGATTCCAGTCTAAATTCTAGGCTCATCTGTTAAACCTGGTTAGCAGTGTATGAGGAAAAGAAAGGAAGATCTCTAGTCACCTTATGAATTCACTAGAAATAAACCATGCTAAGCTAACCTCAGTTTTGGTTCAATTTTGGCCTCATCTTGGCTTAATTTTAATTTTTTATTCAAGTATAATGTAAAAGGAACAGTGCCGGTGTCCTAAGTGTATAGATTGATGCATTTTCACAAATTCACACACCTGTGACCATCATCCACATCAAAAAGCCAGCCCCCTGAGCCCCTCTTGTGTTCTCCCAGTCATTCCCTCTTGTCCCCCGTGCACACACAAAGGGAAAATGCTATCCTTCTTAGTAGCATAGATTTGTTTTGGCCATTCTTAAGTAAGTGGATATACAGGATATACATTTTTTTGTGTGCCTGACTTCTTCACTTAATATGTTTGTGAAGTTCATATTTTTGTAGTTGTAAATACTTCATTATTTAGTATTCCACTGTATTTAACCACTCTACTGTTGATTGGCATTTGGGTTGTTTCTAATGATTATTTTTGCAATTATTATTACTATTTTTTTTAAATATTTTATTTATTTATTTGATAGAGATCACAAGCAGGCAGAGAGGCACACACAGAGAGAGAGAAGGGAAGCAGGCTCCTCGTGGAGGAGAGAGCCCGATGCGGGGCTCGATCCCAGGACCCTGGGATCATGACCTGAGCCGAAAGCAGAGGCTTTAACCCACTGAGCCACCCAGGCACCCCTATTTTTTAGAGATTTTATTTATTTATTTGACTGAGAGAGACACGGCGATAAAGGGAACAGAAGCAGGGGGAGTGGGAGAGGGAGAAATAGTCCTCTTGCTGAGCAGGGAGCCCAATGCGGGCCAATGCCAGGACTCCGGGATCCTGACCTGAGCCGAAGCAGATGCTTAACGACTGAGACACCCAGGCGCCCCTCAATTATTTTAACTAAACTCTACACCCAACATGGGGCTCGAACTTAGGACCCTGAGGTGAAGAATCATATGCTCTCGGGTTCTTGACTGGCTCAGCTGGTAGGACATGTGACTCTTGCTCTCAGGGTCCTGAGTTTGAGCCCCATGTTGGGTGTAGAGATTATATTTAAAAAAAGAAAAAAATCTAATGCTCTATGGAGCTCTGGTTATTTCTAAATAGCGATGAACATTCTAGTGTAAATATGTGCTATTTCATTTGGATCATTGGATATGTCATTAGAATGCAAGAGCAGAGACGTATACGGAGTTCAGAAAAGTTCTTGGCAAATTCTCATATTCTTTTTTTTTATTATGATTATTTTTATTTTTTTTAAAAGATTTTATTTATTTATTTGACAGACAGATCGCAAGTAGGCAGAGAGGCAGGCAGAGAGAGAAGGGAGGAAGCAGGCTCCCTGCTGAGCAGAGAGCCTGACTCGGGGCTCGATCCCAGGACCCTGGGATCATGATCTGAGCTGAAGGCAGAGGCCTTAACCCACTGAGCCACCCAGGCGCCCCTCATATTCTTTTTTTAAATTTATTTTTTATTTTGTCTTATTTTTAAAGATTTTATTTATTTATTTGACAGAGAGACATTTATTTATTTGACAGAGAGAGAGAAAGTACAAGGCCCGGAGGGGGAGGGAACAGCAGGGAGAAGGAGAAGCAGGCTCATGCTGAGCAGAGAGCCTGACATGGGTCTCTATCCCAGGACCCTGGGATCATGACCTAAGCAGAAGGCAGATGCTTAACTGACTGAACTATCCAGGTGCCCCTCTCATGATATTCTGGTTGAAGAGGTAGAAAGAGGTGGACTAGATAAGAGTAGTTTGGTGGATTCTTGGTCGATGTTGTAGAATAATGACAGCATAGGGGAAGGTCTATAGTGATGACTACAGGGCTCTGCCTATCTAGTCAACATTTTTGTCCATGACTTCAGGGAAGACCCAGAGAGTGTGCTAATCAAATTTGCAGATTTCACAAAATTGAAGGCTTTTGGCGTGCCTGATAAAATTAAGGGGGAAAATCCATTTTTAGTAGTTGGGAATGATATCTAAAAATTTCAGAGGAAAGTTGCTAGGAATAAATGTTAAAATCTCATATTTGGGATTAAGAAAATTACTTTTGGGGCATCTGCGTGGCTCAATTTGTTAAATGTCTGCCTTTAGCTTGGGTCATGATCCCTGAGTCCCGGGATTGAAGCCCACATAGGGCTCCTTGCTCAGTGGGCAGTCTGCTTCTTCCTCTGCCACTCATCCTGCTCATGCTCTCTCTCTCAAATAAATAAAACTTTTTTTTAAAGATTTTATTTATTTGTCAGACAGTACAGTGAGAATGCATGAGTCAGAGGCGGAGGGAGAAGCAGGCTTCCTGCTCAAGAGCCCGATGCAGGGGAACTTGATCCTAGGACCCTGGGATCATGACCTGAGTCACCCAGGCATCCCTCAAATAAATAAATAATTTTTTAAAAAAATAAATAAAATCTTTTAAAAATATTACTATTATAGGCCCCAAAAGGGGGATAGGGAAATGCTCATCAGTTTGAGGTGGGATTGTAGTTGACAATGAATTCAAACTGAGACCCCTTAGTCTGCAGAAATGTCTGAAGTGTTCTTTGTGGGTCTCCTGTTTCAGGGACATCCTGACAAAGTGAAGTGAATGCGGAGGGGAGAACCTCGGTGGTGAGCAGGCTGGAAGCCACATTTGCACAGTGGAGGCTGAAGAAACTGGGTTTTTAGTCTGAAAGGGGGAAGCCTCCAGGGGAATAGGATGTTAATCTTTAATGATAAGAAAGGCCATTATGTGGATGAAGAATTAGACAAATTCTGTGTGGTTCCAGAGGCGAGATCTAGGACTACTGGGTAGAAGTGGTGAGGAAAAAGTTTTTGGCTTCGTGGAAGGAAGAGCTGTTGATCTCTTTAAAAATGGAATGAGTTGTCTCATAAATAAAATTCTGAGGTTTTTTAGTCCCTGGGAATTTGAAGCAGAAAATACGCTGAATAGTGGTCTAAGTTTTATGTGTTCCGTTCTCTGTATATAAAACTAACAGTGTTGGAAAAAAACAAAACAGCCCCAAAACTAACAGTGTTGGGAGAACTGTGGGGTTAGTGTTCTTTTTCAGGGACTGTTTAGTGTGGGCATCTAAAGCAGATCTGGGCATCCAATCCCGAGTGGGCCTGCGCACTTTGTTCTGTTCTGGATCAACATATATGGGTGCTTTCCTGGCTTTTGAGTTCTGCAGCCGTTGCTAGGCCTTAGAGCTAGGACTAGCCTGCTTGCTCCTCCGGGAGAGCCCATGACCATTTAGGAACATCTCCCTGCCCCCCTCCCTTTTTTAAAAGATTTTATTTATTTGGGGTGCCTGGGTGGCTCAGTGGGTTAAAGCCTCTGCCTTCAGCTCAGGTCATGATCCCAGGGTCCTGGGATTGAGCCCCACATCAGGCTCTCTGCTCAGCAGGGAGCCTGCTTCCTCCTCTCTCTCTCTGCCTGTCTCTCTGCCTACTTGTGATCTCTGTCTGTCAAATAAAAAAAAAAAATCTAAAAAAAAAAAAAGATTTTATTTATTTACTTGGAGAGCAAGTGAGAGAGCATGAGCTGGGGGAGGGGCCAAAGGAGAGGAAGAAACAGACTCCCCACTGAGCAGGGAGCCTGGTGCCAGATCCCAGGATCCTGGGATCAAGACCTGAGCCCAAGGTGGGTCCAAGTGACTGAGCCACCCAGGGGCCCTGAGCATCTCTCTTTTTTAAAATAAAGATTTATTTATTTAAAAGAGAGAAAGAGAGTGTATGCTTGAGAGTATGAGAGGGCGGAGGGCCAGAGGGAGAAGCAGACTCTCTGCTCAGTGGGGAACCCAACCTGTACTTACTTGATCCTGGAACTCAGTCCTGGGACTCCAGGATCATGACTGAGCGGAAGGCAGATGCTTAACCAACAGCCACCCAGGGACCCAGAGTATCTCTTTAGAGGATTGTGGGAGTGGCTCCTTCAAAGCATCTTCCTCCAAAGCAGGTCAAAGCAGGAATGGAACTGCACGTGAGTCAAGGGTCCAAGGTGATTTCAGGCCATCTTCTTGTGGACTTGGCCCAATGTTGGGTGGAGATGGAATTACACCTAGAGGTAGGAGGGTAGGGCATTTCTGTCCTTGAAGCTGACTTGCAGTCGCCTCCGTGTTACTCTAACCCTATGGTCCCCTCCTTTCCCTGCCTCTGAAACAGGAGGTTGGGCCTCACTCTAGGAACAGTACACTAGGCTGGGCTTTGGGGTCTCTGTGAGCTGTGTCAGCTGTGGGTGAGGCAAAGAGCCCAGTCAGCGGTGCTGCCTGGCATACCCATTCCCTGCCGCCATAGCCAAGAGGCCCCAGAGGAAGCTGGGTGCTGGAGAAGGTGAGAGCCAGCTCTCTTCAAGCGGTTCCTCTGCTCCTGGTTTCTTTCCAGAGGAGAGGTCAGGCAGGAAGATGGGTCAGTGGCTGAGAAATAAGGCTCAGGTACTGGGGAGGGTGAAAAACCGGCAGGTCAAAGGAGGGGTACGAAATGGATGGATACAGAATTTATGTAGAGAAGCGGTAGGGATGAAAATGGCAACAGTCCATTATTTTCATTTCAGAATTTGTTGTAGTAAAGGGTGATGAGTTGTCTGTTTGGCGCTGCCCACAGGCCTTGGCAAAGCTGAGAGCAGCTCCCTGTGGCACATGGCTGTAGACTGAGCCAGAACTCGGCCTGTCCTGGCTTGGTGTTGTGACTTTGGGTCCCTGAGGGCTAACCATCTACCTCAACGAGGTGATCCCTTCCCTGTGAATAGTGCAGCATCAGGTGCCCCTGGTGTTGTTATTATTATTTTTTTCAGTAAGCTCTGTACCCAGTGGGCCTTGAACTCAGGACCCCGAGATCAAGAGTTGCGTGGTCTACTGACTGAGCCAGCCAGGTGCCCCCCCCCCCTGCTTTTTGTCCCTGGTCTGTCTTTTTTTAAAATTTTTAAAAAGATTTTTTTTAAAGATTTTATTTATTTATTTGACAGACAGAGATCACAAGTAGGCATAGAGGCAGGCAGAGAGAAAGAGCGGGAAACAGGCTCCCTGCTGGGCAGAGAGCCCAATGTAGGGCTCGATCCCAGGACCCTGAGATCATGACCTGAGCCGAAGGCAGAGGTTTTAACCCACTGAGCCACCAAGGTGCCCCTAAAAAGATTTTTTATTTATTTCAGAGAGAGAAAGAGAGAGAGAGAGAGTGCAAGCGAGCAATCATAAGCAAGGGAAGAGGGAGAGGGAGAAGCAGGCTCCCTGCTGATCGAGGAGCCCAAGGCGGGGCCTGATCCCAAGATCCAGAGATCGTGACCAAGCCAAAGGTTAAGGGAAGGCAAATGCTTAACTGACTAAGCCACGCAGGTGTCCCTGTCCCTGGTGTTTCTAATCAGAAACCTGGGCTGGGGGGCACCTGCACCTGGGTGGCTCAGTTATTAAGCATCTGCTAAGCATCTGCCTTCAGCTGGGGTCATGATCCCAGAGTCTTGGAATCGAGCCCTCTCCCACTCCCCCTGCTTGTGTTCCCTCTTTCGCTTTCTCTGTCAATTAAATAAATAAAATCTTAGAAAGAAAGAAAGAAAGAAAGAAAGAAAGAAAGAAAGAAAGAAAAACCTGGGTCAGGTCCTATTTGTAAGGCAGCAGCAGAGCCCAAGGGTGAGGCATAGGGGCTACACGATGGAGAGAAGGTGCAGGAGGGCTGATGGATGGCTGGAAACAGAAGTCCAGTGGTGATTAAAGGGTGCGTGATTGTGGAGGATTAACAGGTCTGAAAGATTTGTGGAGGGTGAGAAACAGACACTTCTGTCACTTTGTGGGGTGCTAGTGGAGATGGTGCTTGTCTTTAATTATTAACTTAGCATTGAGGAATTATGGGTGTAGTCTTGCTCAGCCCTGTGATAAGGTTTGGTTGTTTATTGTCTTGTTTATTAGGTAGAAAGGCAAGTGTCTGTATAGGACTAGGATGCCCTTCCTAGGGAAGAGGAAAATGAGCTTGGGCAGCTAGGAGACTAGGAGGGGTGCAGAGGAGGGAGAGGGAAAGACAGAAGATGACCCAGCTGTTCCCTGAGGTTGGTCTTTCCGGCTTCTCAGGATGAAGATGCTTCTGGGCCAGTGTGGCGAGGCCAGGACACAAGAAAACAGGGGGATTAGGGACAATGAAGGACTTGGCCTCTGCCAGAACAGAGACAGGGAGGAGGCTTCCTGTGAAGCATGCAAGCCCAGCACCAGACCTCCCTTCCTCTACTGGGAAAGAAGGCAGGCTGATTCTGACCTTGCCCTTGGAGGTCTTGTAAGGACTGGCAAGCCTTCCTCCTCAAGCTCCTGTGGCTGAGCTGGAAAGGCAGGGGCAGTGAGGTGATTGGCTTCCACAGTGGAGGTGGGCTGCAGGGGCCTGCCCATTTCAGACGCTGATGTGGGATCCAGAATATTCAGCGGGCTCTCAGAATCCTTTCTTTTCACTTTCTTCCCAGCCACATCCTGGGACTATGGGGCAGCCTCACAGCAAATGTAGGCTTCCCTTCTTGAATTTCTTCTGAAGTAGTGGATTGAAACTTTTTTTTGGGGAAAATGGATTTCCCCGAGATTCTGACAAAGGCTATGGACCTTTTTCTTAGAAAAATGCATATTCTTTGGACATATGTACTTAACTATTTACAAGGAATTTCAGGCCTTGTGGAAGCCCTAGGTTAAGCACCCTGGCTCTAAGGGTGATCCATGAATTTTCCCAGAGCTCATAGGGGTAAAAGTATTGCCTCTACCCCAGGGTAGGACTTAAGGAATGTTTGTGGCTCACTCTTTTTCATTGTCCATCAGGAAAAATGCCATTCCCACTCTATAGGAACCTTGGCTCCAAGGATCTTTCCAAGTACAAAAACAAGTGGCTGAGCTGGCAGGCGGAGCAGGAAGTCTGGCCCCCATTCTAATCCTTGGCCACACGTCCTGACCTGCTGGCCCAGCAGTGGATAAGTCACAACAGGAATTGCCAAGGTTAACAATACCACAGATTGCTGAGTCCTGGAGCCTATATCAGGAGGTAAAGGGGTGCAAAGCTGGGAGGACAGTGACTTTTCAAAGCCTATAGCCGGAAAACATCACTAATCCTGTATGGCTGCCAGTCACCTCCCACTGCTGGGAGGCTGTTGTATGTAAGCAAATCCAGTTACTTTGTTTCCTCCCGATTAAGTGCTGACGGTATGTGTGGTGCTGCCTACACAGATGCTCAGCGGGGCCTTTGAATGCTAATGCTGAGGACCTGCTGGGCAGAGGTTTCAAATAGCTCAGGTCTTTGGCCAAAGGGTCTGTTTTTTTTTTAAGATTTTATTTATTTATTTGACAGAGATCACAAGTAGGCAGAAAGGCAGGCAGAGAGAGGAGGAAGCAGGCTCCCTGCCGAGCAGAGAGCCCCACGTGAGACTCGATCCCAGGACCCCGAGATCATGACCTGAGCCGGAGGCAGAGGCTTAACCCACTGAGCCACCCAGGATGACTGCTTCTGGAAGTAATGCTTGGGGGTCCAAGGCTCTCTGGGTGGTAGGGTCATTCACGGATCAGAATTCTTATTTTTTCAGGTCTCTTAACCTTTATTAACTGTGCCTATGTCAAGTGGGGAACGCTGGTACAAGATATCTTCACCTACGCTAAAGTGTTGGCACTGATCGCCGTCATCATCGCGGGCATTGTTAGACTTGGCCAGGGTAAGCCGGAATAGCAGTGAACTCTTGTGCATTTTCTTTGAGTCCTACTTCTTCAAATGCCTTTTTGTGCATTCTCATTTGCTAGGTGCCATGATTTACATTTTATAGAGGAGGAGACTGAGGCTGCAGAATTAAGTATCTTGCCCAAGTCCCTAACTCCTAGTATGTCAGTGGGGATTTGTACACAGGCTGACTTCAAACCTGTCTTCTCTGCATGGTCCCAGAGGCTGATCTTGGCAAAAGGGCTGATCGTCATGCCCTGGGAGTTGGCTTTAGCCGACTGTCCAGCCCAGTGCTGTGGCTATGTTTGGTCTACCCTTAGAAGTTCTGCAAGGGCAGAAATGAACTCCTTGTACCCACCCCTCTCCAATTTCCAGGTAGGAACACTAGTCTGCCCCGCTAGTCTGTTGCCCTGGGCATAAGCGCTGTCGTCCTTCCATCCTGTACCAGCTGTTTGTAGTGTTAGAAAGCGGGTAAAAATGGGGCAGCTTACAGGGCAGGACAGAACCACATCACTTCTGTTCTATGGCCCTTCTGCTCTGTAGTGGTTTCTTACCCTAGAAAGCTGCCCCAGTCTTTCCTGTCAGGATCCCCATGCTGTCTCCCGTTCCGTTTTACCAGTGTCCTTGCTGTGGAAGGGGTTCTAAGCCACTCACTTGCTGTGAGTGTCATGTTCTTCTCCTTTTCTGGATCACTTTGAAGCTGGGGGTAGGCCACTAATCCTTCTGCCTTTGCATGTTCCCTGGATTCTAGGAGCCTCGACTCACTTTGAGAATTCTTTTGAGGGTTCATCATTTGCAATGGGTGATATTGCCCTGGCACTGTACTCGGCTCTGTTCTCTTACTCGGGCTGGGACACGCTCAACTATGTCACTGAAGAGATCAAGAATCCTGAGAGGTAGGTATCTCCCCATCAGTTTTCCATGGCAGTAAGGATAGCTATCATTTACCGAGATAGCTCACCATAGCCACTGAGACAGATTTTACCAGCTCCACTTGAATAGATGCGAGGCCTAAAGGCAGGAGAGATAACTTGTCAGGGGTAAGTGCAGGCCTTTTCACATCTGTCCCTTCATTCCTCCATTAAGTACAGCAGGTTGTACCTGTTCATGTGTGCTTTCTCCTGGGTTTTCCTTAATATTCACCTATCCTTATTCCCACATAATTTTAGGTCACAGATGCCCCCAAACTTCCCTGTTTTCCTTTTGAGCCCTTCCTGGTTTCTCAAATTTGTACTGACATAGTGGTATGATGTCAGCATTTAACAGCATTATTTCAGCCTTGTTATTCTAAATTATTCCGCAGTTATGCAGAATGACAAGAGCACTGGACAGGGAGTCAAAGGGTCTGGAGCCTGTCTTTCCACTGATTTGAGTCCCCTGCCATGGCTGCCGGCTTCCTTATCTGTAAATTGAGGGGGTTGAATGATGTGATCTCCAGAGCCCTTCCTGGCTCTCAAATTCAATGATTCTTGGAACTAAGATGTTCCAAGAGTGGAGTGGAGTTTCTGTAAATTTTAAACTCAAAACAATAAACTCCTCTTGGTGCACAGCCAGTGTTGCAATCCAGGGAGCAGATGAGAGAAGTAGGATTGAAGCCCTGGGTCAGTGGTGGTGCTTCCACCTACTGGACAGAAGCTAAATGACTTGAGTATGCCCCCTCCCCTACACTGTGAAGAATGTTTATGAAAGTCATAGCTTTATTGCTTTAGAGGACCTTGTCTTTGTGTCTTTCTCCTAGCCACTGGTTAGGATGGCCCCCAAGGTTCTCAGACTGAGTAAGGGGATGGTGTGAACCCAGTTCCCAAGTTGCTTATTATTAGATACACACATTGTTCTGGTCAGTGAGGACCTTACTCTGGATTTCACAATTTGTGTCCCTAATTTCCTCTTATATTTATTTCTCAACCTTAAGACATACTTCCCAATGTTGGCAATCTTGTAAAGGGAATTCTGACACCAAGAGGCTTGGGATGTTTTAAAAAAAAAAAAAACCCACTAGCCACCTCCCCACCCCCATCGTCTTCAGTGCTATTACACAGTGACATTGTTTTTTACTAACCCTTTTTCTGCTGTTTGGTTAGCCTTTTCTCTAAATGTGATATTCTTTTCCCTTGATGCTCTTTAAGCTCTGAGCTCAAGAATGAAGTCACTATTGTATACAGCTTCAAAAGCAAAAGCACTGGGGAAACAAATAGGAGGACCCATCCCTGGATTGGTATGAGTCTGAGGATTAAAGGATGTGACCCTGGGACTAATGTCTGCATTATTTTATTTGGCTGTAGGAATCTGCCTCTGTCCATTGGCATTTCCATGCCCATTGTCACCATCATCTACATCTTGACCAATGTGGCTTACTACACTGTGCTAGATATGAAGGACATCCTGGGCAGTGATGCCGTTGCTGTGGTAAAGGATTTTCACTAGCAGAAGGCTGAGGGTGTGTTTGTGGGCTTTTTGGAATATTGTAGGTCCTGGAAGTCCTGGAAAGGGTGTAGTCCTTGAAAGGACTATGCTTAGAGGTACCTAGCTGGCTCAGTTAGTTGAGTGTGCGACTCTTGATCTTGGGGTTGAGTTTGAGCCCCCTTTGATGTAGGGAAACTAGGCTTACAAGGTTGTCACCCCAGCTGTGGAAGGAGGGTTGGTTAGATTAGGGGCCTCTGGGGGCATGCTTTCATCCTTTTTAGATCCTAATGACCCTTCTGTTCCTTTCCCTTAGACTTTTGCAGACCAGATTTTTGGAATTTTCAACTGGACAATTCCGCTTGCAGTTGCATTGTCCTGCTTTGGTGGCCTCAATGCCTCCATTGTGGCCGCTTCTAGGTAGGAGTGGTGTCTTTTACAGGGGGTGGGGTGTTGTGAAGAGCTATGGCAGGGGAGGGTAGGACTTATAGGACCCAGAGTTTAGTCACTATGTTCCCCAAATCGTATTAATCCCTTTGTTCTTGTTTCCATTAGCAGCCTCCAGTTCTTACTCATCTCAAAACTGAACCCCAGTCCCTATTATTCACACTCTTTTGAAGGAGGGGAGGGCAGCAGGAGTGCTAGGAGGCATGTGAACCAGCCCCACCCAGTGTCCCACAAGTTTCTCAGCCTCTCTTATCTTACCCAAAATAGGCTTTTCTTTGTGGGTTCAAGAGAAGGCCACCTCCCTGACGCCATCTGCATGATTCATGTTGAGCGGTTCACGCCGGTACCTGCGCTGCTCTTCAATGTAAGTAACCTCAAGGATGGGGCTGAAAGGCAGACTGGGGGGAAATGTTGACAGAAGAAGTGGGGGCACCTGGTTAAGTGTCTGACATGATTTCAGCTCAGGTCATGGTTTCAGGGTTGTGAGGTCGAGTCCCCACGCTCAGCATGGAGTCTGCATAAGGCTTGCTCTCTCCCCCACCACCATACATAATTCATAAAACCAACAAAAACCAGCAAAGCAACTGTTCTAGCTTTCCCAAAACTTCTAAAGAATTTAGTAGAAAAACTATCTTCTCGAAAAAGAAAAATGGTAACTCTTCCGGTCTAGGATAAAGCATGAAGTACACTAATTATAATGAAATGACTGCCATGATAGTAAATGACATAGTGTTTAAGGGAAAAATGATCTTCTGTGGGAGTAGAAGGTAAAGGTGGAAAGACTTCTTAGACAAAGTGTTTTGTTTTTTTTTTTTAAGATTTGAGAGAGTGCGTGCCGGGGTGAGGGACAGAGAGAGGGTCTTTTAAGCAGACTCCATAGGGAGGGCAGAACCAGACATGGGCTTGAACTCAAGACCCTGAGATCACAACTTGAGCTAAAACTAAGAGTTAGATGCTTAAGTGACTGAGCCACTCAGGTACTTCTAGATAATATATATACATATATATATATACACATATAATTTTTTTGTTAAAGATCTTATTTACTTACTTGACAGACACCGTGAGAGGGGGAGTGGGAGAGGCTTGATCCCAGGACACTGGGATCATGACCTGAGCCAAAGGCAGATGCTTAACGACTGAGCCACCCAGGCGCCCCTAAGTACATTTGAAAGTGGATTTTTAAGGTTAGGCTGCAAAAGGTGGAGATGGGCTTTAGGTTAATGAAACAGTATATGGGGAGGTAGATGGGGCACCTGGCTGGCTCAGTCAGTGGAGCATGCCAACTCTTGGTCTCAGGGTCGTGAGTTGGAGCCCCATGTTGGACATAAAGATTACTTTAAAAAAAGGGCATTAAAGAAACCCAAAGACCATATCAGAGTCCTAGGGCAAAGCAGTATGGTGTTGGGTAGTAGGAGATAAAAGCTGAAAATGTAGGTTGGAGCCATTATGGAGAGAGATTCTTCAGCAAAAGATTTGTGAGGAATTGTACTGATCTGTGCTTTACAGAGGTTAACTTGGCAAAGGTTTGAAGAATGGGCAAAAAAAAAAACCAATTGAGAGGCCACTGGCTTACTAGAAAAGGAAGGAGATACTGTAACTAGGGTGCTGAAGCTTGTGGGAACAGAAGAGGACAGATGCGGGTGAGTGTGGCTTCAGTGACCAAGGCTGTGAGGAGTTGACCTGGGCTTGTGTCTGCAGGGTGTCATGGCACTGATCTACCTGTGTGTGGAGGACATCTTCCAGCTCATTAACTACTATAGCTTCAGTTACTGGTTCTTTGTGGGGCTCTCCATTGTGGGTCAGCTTTACCTGCGCTGGAAGGAGCCTGATCGGCCTCGTCCCCTCAAGGTAATCCACCTCTATCCTACCTTTGCCTGGGACTTGGTGGTGGTTGGGTGTGGAGGTGAAGGGGTTGGAAAGGCTCAGTGCTCTCATCTTCACAGAAGAAACCGTTACTATAGCTGCCTAACCTCCACCTGTTTTCTCTGTGCCCTCCAGCTCAGCCTTTTCTTCCCCATTGTCTTCTGCCTCTGCACCATCTTCCTGGTGGCCGTGCCACTTTATAGCGATACCATCAACTCCCTTATCGGCATTGGCATTGCCCTCTCGGGCTTGCCCTTCTACTTCTTCATTATCAGAGTGCCAGAACACAAACGACCTCACTGCCTCCGAAGGATTGTGGGTAAGCCTTTGGATCTTCAAGATGATTAGCTATTGTATGGCCTTTTCCACCCCTCCACATCTGGTTCCCCGCCTCCCAAGTCAGCTTTGCCATAGGGGCTTCTGGTTGTTAGGCTTAACCGAATTATCCCTCAGGTCAGCCCCATTCAGTGCCCCTTGAACTGAACTCAGCTGACCTCTTAGTTCTGACTCACATTTCTCTTTGTAGCATCTGCTACATGGTACCTCCAGGTCCTGTGTATGTCAGTTGCTGCAGAGATGGATTTGGAAGATGGAGGAGAGATACCCAAGCAACGAGATCCCAAGTCTGACTAAATACTGTCTAGAATCAATCCTGAGATGTGGAAAGCAGGGGCCTCTCATCCCTTACTGGCTGGAGCCAAGGAGGGTGAAAAGGAAAGTACACTTGGTTAAAGCTGCTCAGCCCAGGTTTCTGGACAGATGACTTCAATTTTCGAACCTGCCTTTTAAGAGATGAAAAGTAATTTATTTGTTTTGCTACACATTGCTTTATTGTCCCTTTAAATAAAATCTGGAACAGACAGTGGTGGGGAGCATGTCAGGTGTGGGCTTGATCCCCTGTGTTAAGATTTTTACTCACCCCTGGGTGTGCCTACCCACTCCTTTTCCTTTAAAAGAGCCAAAAATGCTCCGAAATTCCTGTCTCCTTTAGAGACATGAAACTGTCACAGGTGCTAGATAATAAAAGGGTTATGTTCTAAACTTTGAGTAGTTTCATTCGAGAACGGTCCCAGAGACCTAAGAGGAACACTAAAAACAGTCTTGTGCTTGAAAGTATGAGTATTTCTTTCCTCTCAAGTCAGCTGATGCAACCACTCTACACAAGAGAACACACCGAAGCTGCTCTAGCAAAATGAGATTTTTCACTAACAGCCTAATTATATCTAAGAATTCTGAGCACATGTACTTGAATATTTATAGCATCCTGAGATAAATGTGGATGGAAAAACTCACGTATGGGGTGGGAGTGTAAGCTTGTAATGCCAGGTTACAATGCTGAGGCACTTCCTAAGAGCACGGGCAGGAGCAGTCCCCAGTCGATGTCGTCTTCAGTTTTCTGGAGCACACCATCCATTTCCCTGTTTAATAAGTATTCGGAAGCAGCATGTAGTACAGAGGTTTACTGATTCTGTGGCTGGCAAAGATCACCTGGCTCTTTTACACTTAGGTTTGAGTCTGTAATGGAATCCACTTTTAAAAGGAAGAGCTCTATGCCCCAGGGCTTCTAGGTCTGGGGCAAGGACTCTGGGTCCAATCTGTTCGGAGGTTGAGTCTGAGGAGAGAGCTCCCACCAGTCTGAGCAGGAACGGACTTCAGCCCAGTGTGTCACGCCAGGGCTGCTTTGGCTTGGCACTGCTGCTGTTAGGGGTGCTGGGAGGCTGATTCTTTCCATGCTGTAGCAGCGGGTTGTGGGTAAAGGTCTGTCGTAAGGGACCTAGGGCAAGAGAAGACAAACCTTGAGGAACGAAGGAAAGGAAGAAACAAATCAGAGAATCGAGCCTGCAAGGGTTATTTACCCCTGGCGGCTAGTTCCAAGTGATTCTGCATGCGTCGTTCGCGCTCCTGGAGCTGATGCGCCAGTTCAGCATTCTTCCACCCTGCGGTAAAGAGGAGGAAGACACTGGGTCCTATGCCCATTTTTAGATGACTTTCCCCCAGTCGTGTTTCACTAAGGACAGACCCTTACCTCTTTTGAAGCTTTTTATAAAACCTTCCCGTGGAGGTAATTTGCTAGAGTCATGCACAACACGCTGGGGGATTTTAAGTATAGTCCGTACGGCTGGAATCCGGAGGCAAGCCACCTGGACCAGGGAAAACATATTGGAGGAGAGCCAGTACATGAACACCGCCTGGAGGAGAAGAAAGAGACAGTACTCAGGAACTGTCCTCTGCTGTCAGCTTGATAGGAGATGGCTGGGCTAGATGGAAAGGCTTGGGGCCAGTTCCTAAACTATTACCTACCGTGGGGAAATGGATAGTTATGGGCAAGACGGCTAGGGGCATCACTCTCAACACATTTCTCATCAACTGAAGATCAGAACTTTGCACACCAGTCTCTGCACCTAACTGCCAAAAAAACCAAAAACAAAACAAATGCGTGTCATTTCTAGAGAATCTGGCTCAGATTTCAACCCTTCATCTCTACTTTCTTCACTCTCCACTTTGCAGGCCTGGCACTTCGCCAACCTGAGCTTACCTCAAGGACACCCCACATTGTAGCAGTGACCACCAGTGGTAATATGTAGGTGGGGTCAGACAGTGTGAGATCCTGGAACCACAGAAGGCCACCTGTCTGCAGGCTGGGCACAGGAAGGTTGGCCATTTCTCTCAAGGCAATGAAGAAGGAGATGAAGATCGGGGCCTATTACACAGGATAAACAGTATCAGTACCCTTTAGCAAAGGGACATTTTCATTTCTCTATTACTGAAAACCCTATCACCACCACTTGTTTTTTGGGGGTTTAAGGCATGGGAAACAGGAGTTTATCTGACTGGTACAGGATAAAATAAGGAAAATGTTTTTGCTTACCTGAGTCAGAGGTAGAATAAGAGGTCTAAAGAATTTAATATCATGCTTTTTCTGGTAAAATGTCATTTCCGAGGAGGCCTTGTAAACTGTAAAGGAGGGGAAGTTAATGGTTGGGTTAATAATTACACCGATGGAGGTGACCATCCATACCACCTGGCCCATAAAGTTTCTACCTAACCCTGGCCAATCACTGGAAACATTAGGCCCAAGAAGTAGGTAGATCTTTAGAACTTGCCCACTTCTAGCAACTCCTGATATATGCCATTCCCTTCCCTCAGCAGAGTGTCAGGAGAGTGTAGATGTGGTCCTCTCCTGTGCGCATTCTGCAGTTGACTCACACTCAGCATGGTCTCCTGCCAACTTGGCCTCTCTGATTCGAGTAGAAAACTTTTGGATCTCTGGCATGTGGTTATGGATCTTGGCTGCTTCTCGCTGACCCTTCACGATGAGAGGAAACACCAGGGAGCGGGCAAGGACGGTACCTGGAAAACACAGACTAGGACTGGAGTGAAATCAAAGCAGTCCTGCAGTTGGAAGGTTGAAGGTTTTTAGGTCCTCACTAAAAGGGTCTTTTTTATTCTAGTTTTTTTCAATACTGGGACACCTCCTGAAGGAACACGTAACAAAGGGCAGGGATGACTTGGTTCCTGCAAGGCTTAGTCCTCTGCTTTGACCTCACAAAAATCTAGCATTAACTTCTATAAGGAAATGGCCAGGGATACTGTTTATTTCCTTGAACAAAAGGAGGTGAGACAAGATACTTTTCTAGATAGTGATGTCTGAAGTTTTCTATTATCAATGGAATCTCCCTACCCTCAACTCTTTAAGTATAGCCCCAATATACATAAGCGATAAAATATAAGAGATATATAAAAACTGCTCCGAAAGAGAGAGAGTAGTCTGGCTACAGAACTATTCAAGCGCTAGCCTTTGCTTTTCTCAGAGGCACTATTATAGATGTTGGAGGCTCCTAAGAATGAAGAGTGAAAGCCACTATCCTAGAAATCCCTAGGGTAGGAAGTAATCTGGTGGCTTACTGCTTTAGTTCCTCCCTGTTTCTTATACTTCCTATTTCCTGATCATTCAAAAAATATTTAGCTTATCTGTAGACAAGGAAGGTGGTCTGGGCTGAGAAGAGAGGGTGGTGGTGCGGTGGGGAATATGGGATTAGGCTTTATCAACCTTACCGTGGTTGATATGGGATGGGAAGAGAAGGGAAACTAAGGATGAAATGGAAAATACTAGCCCTGAAAGAGAAGACTGAGAACTGGGCAATGGCAGTGGAAAGATATGGTTAGAAAGACCAGAAGAAAATCAGGAAAGATGATCACAAAAGCCAAGAGAGAGATTTCAAGGTCTAATGTGTCTAATTCAGACCCTAGGCCCAAGGGGATCAAAATGGAAGAGGAGGAAAGATCCTGGGCTTACATCTTCTCAAGGATATACCAAAATCTACAACTCCATATAGAATTACCTCTGTATAAAGAACTTGAGCAGAACAGATCTTACACACCTAAGGATATAAAGAAAAAGTCATTTTGAGTTGGGTAGGAGGCACAGACAGGGTCTAGTCAGGACCCACAGTGGCAGGGATTTCACAACCAGAGAGATATATACTGTGAAACAAGAGGTCCAAGCCCCATATTGGGTTCCCAGCCCTACAACTCCTGGCTTTGAAAACCAGCGAGGCAGGGCGCCTGGGTGGCTCAGTGGGTCAAAGCCTCTGCCTTCAGCTCAGGTCATGGTCTCAGGGTCCTGGGATCGAGCCCCACATCGGGCTCTTTGCTTGGCAGGGAGCCTACTTCCTCCTCTCTGCCTGCCTCTCTGACTACTTGTGATCTCTATCAAATAAATAAATAAAATCTTAAAAAAACAAAAAACAAAACCAGCGAGGCTTACACCTGGGCCACATGTGAAGGAGATTAACGGATTAATTTTAGGGCATGCTGGCAGGGCAGGGATTTGTTGGAACATAATCTGGGGATGGAAGAGCTGGCAGGCACCATTTCCGACATTCTCCATCTACTGTGCTAGCACCAGCTTGTCCAGCCCAAGTGACCCACAGGCCAAGAGCCCTTAAGTGGCTCCCTGCCCCTGCCACACCCAAATGGCCTGAGCCTGCACCAGAGCCACTACCCCCAACAAGCAGCCCCTGCCCTGCATATACTAGAGCACCCACAGCAGCTGGACCTCACAGTCAGCCACACAGGAGGCCTGGCCTCCCCATCAGTGGAATACAGCTGTCACAGCTGGGCCTTGTAGCCATTTGTGCTGAGACCCAACCCCGACACTTGCCCACCCAACAGCAGTAGTGGCTGGACCTCTCAGACAGGATGGGGGACAGCCCTGCTTACCAGCATACCTGAAGAAGTTGTGGCTGAGCCCTGCAGACAGCTGTGTCAGGGGACAGCCCTGCAAACCACTGAGTTTGCAACAACAGTGACTCAGCCATAAGAGGAGGGTGCATGCAGCCCACATGAAGAACCCCTAAGGCACCTGGATCAGGTGCCTGCGAAGTTTGCACTACTGGACCTCACAGGACGCCTGCAAAAAGCTACTCCTTCAAGACCAAGAGACAGAATTGATCTAATTCAAAGAAACAGAGAGTTAGGCAAAATGAAACAGAGAGCATGTTATAAATGAAATAAGACAAAACCTCAGAAAAGAACTAAAGAGATGAACAATCTACCAGATAAAAAGGTCAGAGTAATAGCCATAAACATACTCACCAAACTCCAAAGAATCAACAAAATAAGAACTTCAACTATGAAAAAAAAAATCAGAGCTGAATACAGTAACTGAAATAAGTCCACTAGAGGGATTCAACAGCAGATGAGGTAATGCAGAAGAACAAATCAGTGATCTGAAAGGTAGTGGAAATCACCCAAATGGAACAGCAAAAAGGAAAATACGACAGTTTAAGGAACCTGTGGGGCAACATCAGGTCTAACTAACACTGGCATTATAGGGATCCAGAAGGAGAAGAAAGAGAAAGGGACAGAAAACCTGTCAGCTGAGAAATTCCCTAGCCTGGCAAAGGAAACAGACATTTAAGTCCAGAAAGCACAGAGAATCCCAAAAAAGATGAGCCTAAAGAGACTCACACTAAGACTAGTTATCAAAATGCCAACAGTTAAAGAATCTTAAAAGCAGCAAGAAAAACAAAACAACCTAGTTACATACAAGGAACCCCCCCATAAGGCAATCAGCTGACTTTTCAGCAAAAACTTCAAAGGCCAGAAGAGAGTGGCATAATATATTCAAAATAGTCAAAGGAAAAAACTTACAACCAAGAATACTCTACCTGGCAAGGTTATCACTCACACTGAAGGAGAGATAAGGAGTTTCCCACATAAGCAAAAGCTAAAGAGTTCATCCACACTGAACCAGCCCTGTAAAAGAAATGTTAAAGGGACTTCTCAAAACAGAAAAGGCCATAATTAGAAATAAGAAAATTTATGAAAAAAAAAATCTCACTAGTAAACATATAATAAAGGTAGTGGATAATTACCTACAGAGCTAGGGTGAAGGTTACAAAAGTAGTAAAATTATCTAGACCTACAATAATTAGTCAAGGGATACAAAAATTTAAGAATATCACAAATATCTTAGAATATTAATTCTAAGATACAATGTTAAAAACAATGCGGGAATTTTCAAGCCATTTTCTTGTATAACCTACCCATTCAAATTATTACACAATTATTTCATAGGCTTTCTAAATAAGTTTTTAAACCTTGGGGGGGAAAAACCCCATAAAATGTGGGAAGGGGGGACTAGTATTTTTAGAATCCACTTGAATTTAAAGCAATCATGAACTTAACATACATTTATATAAGATTTCTATACATACAGTGTTAAATAGGAACTTAATGGTAACCATAAACCAAATACCTATAATAGAACACACAAAAATAAAGAGAAAGGAATATAAACATAACACTAAGACAAGTCACCAAATTACAAGGGAGAAGACAGCAACAGAGAACTACAAAACCACCAGAAATCAATACAATGGTAAGAAGTAGGGGTGCCTGGATGGCTCAGTCAGTAGAGCATGTGATTCTGGACCTAAGGGTTCTGAGTTCAAGCCCCACATTGGATGTAAAGGTTACTTAAGAAAATGGTAGGGGCTCCTGGGTGGCTCAGTGGGTTGGGCCTCTGCCTTTGGCTCAGATCATGATCTCAGAGTCCTGGGATCGAGCCCCATATCGAGCTCTCTGCTCAGCAGGGAGCCTGCTTCCCCTTTCCCCTCTGCCTGCCTCTCTGCCTACCTGTGATCTTTCTCTCTGTCAAATAAATAAATAAAATCTTAAAAAAGAAGAAAATATGGTAAGAAGTATATATCTATCAGTAATTAGTTTAAGTGTAAATGAACTACATGTTCCAACCAAAAAACCAACAAACCAAAGAGGGCAGCTTATGGTGGTATAGGCCTATCTTAGGAAAGAAAAATCTCAAACAATCTAACCTTACTGCTAAATGAACCAGAAAAAGAACAAAGCCCAAAGTTAGTAGAAGGAAGGAAATAATGAATATTAAAGCAGAAACAAATGAAATAGACTAAAAAAGCCATGGAGAAGATCAACAAAACTAGAGATGGTTCTTTAAAAAAGATAAACAAAATTGGTAAGGCTTTAGCCAGACTCATTAAGAAAAAGAGGGCCCAAATAAAATCAGAAGTGAAAGAATTTAACAACCAACACCACCTGGGAAACACAAACACAAAGGATTGCAAGACAGTACTATAAACAATTATATGCCAACAAAAGGGACAACCTAAAAGAAATGTATAAACTCCCAGAAACACAATCTTCCAAAACTGAATCTGGAAGAAATAGAAAATCTGAACAGACCAATTACTAGTAATGAAACTAAATGGGCAATCAAAATGCTAACAAAAAACACTCCAAAGACCAGATAACTTCACAGGTGAATTCTACCAAACATAGAGGAGTTAATACCTATCCTTAAACCATTCCAGAAGATAGAAGAGGAAGAAAAGCTTTCAAACTCATTCTACAAGGCCAGCATTACCCAGATACCAAAAGCAGACAAAGACATTAAAAAAAGAGAAAACTATACGGGCCAAAATCTGTGCTGAATATAAATGATGCAAAAAACCTCAACAAAATATTACCAAACCGGGGCGCCTGGGTGGCTCAGTCATTAGGCGTCTGCCTGAAGCTCAAGTCATGATCCCAGAGTCCTGGGATCAAGCCTGCATTGGGTTCCCTGCTTGGCGGGAAGCCTGCTTCTCTCTTTCCCACTCCCCCTGCTTGTGTTCCCTCTCTCGCTGCCTCTGTCAAATAAATAAAAAAAAATTAAAATATTTTTTTACCCAACCACTATAATTTATAACAATATATCTAAAGGATTTAATACATTTGATAACACATTTAACAATACATTTAAAGGATGATTCACCCTGATCAAGTGAGATTTATTCTGGGAATTCAAGGATGGTTTAATATTCACAAATTCAGTGTGATTTACCACATTAACAAAATGAAAGAAAAATTGTATGATCTTCTCAACAGATGCAGAAAAAGCATTTGACAAAACTCCACATCCGTTCAAGATACATCTCTCAATAAATTGGGTTTAGAGAGAATATACCTCACTATAAGAAAGGTCATATATGAAAAACTCGTATTTAAGGGGTACTCAGGTGGCTCAGTCAAACATCTGCTTTTGGCTCAGGTCATGATCTCAGGGTCCTGGTATTGAGCCCCGAGTCAGACTCCCTGCTTCGCAGGAGGCCTGCTTCTCTCTTTCCCACTCTCCCTGCTTGTGTTGTCTCTCTCTGTCAAATAAATGAAATCTCTGGGAGGGGGAAAAAAAAAAGGATGTGGAGAAGAGAACCCTGGTGCACCACTGGTGAGAATGCAAAATTGTACAAACCTGTGTCCAACTTCACACTCAGTGGGGAGTCTGGAAAGACGCACTTGCTCTTTCTCTTAAATGAATCTTAAAAAAGCCCCCCAAACCCCAAAACAAAAATATATTTGCACCTGTAAGTTCACTGTAGCATTACTTACAATCGTGAAGATATGGAGGTAACGTAAATGTCTGTAGATAGATGAATGAATAAAGGTGTGGCATATAAACACACAACAGAGTATTATGCAGCGATTTAAAAAAAAAAAAAAAAAAAGTGAGGGGCCCCTGGGTGGCTCAGTGGGTTAAAGCCTCTGCCTTCGGCTCAGGTCATGATCCCAGGACCCTGGGATTGAGCCCCATATTAGGCTGTCTGCTCCGCAGGGAGCCTGCTTCCTCCTCTCTCTCTCTGCCTGTCAAATAAATGAATAAAATCTTAAAAAAAAAAAAGTGAGCTCTTAACATCAGTGACACGGATGGACCTATAGGGTATTAGGCTATGTGAAATAAGACAGAGAAAGATAAACACCATGTAATTTCACTTGTGTGAAATCTAGAAAACAAAACAGACTCATAGATACAGAGAACAATCTGGTTGCCAGAGGGGAGGGGATTAGAGAAGATGGGCAAAATGGAAGGAAATTAAAAGGTACAAACTTCCAGGGGTGCTAGGCTGGCTCAGTCAGTGGAACTTGTGACTCTTGATCCCGGGGTTGTGAATTCGAGCCCTACACACCCAATGTGTGGGTCAGGATCATGACCCTGAGATAAAGATCTGCATCAACTGACACCAGCTAGGCGCCCCAGGGATTGCTTAAATAAACTTAAAATTAAAAAAAAAGGTACAAACTTCCAGTTGCAAATAAAGATGATCCAGGGATGCAATGTACAGCATAGGGAATTACAGTTAATATACTGTAACAACTTTATATGGTTACATGGTGATCACTTCCTAATATACATCTTGAATCACTATGTTGTACATCTGAAACTAATGTAATATTGTATATAAACTACAATAAAATAAATTGGAAAAAAGTGTCTAACACAGAAAGATCAAGTATGAAAAATGGGTTCAGTAATGATGTCACTGACAAAATGAGGTGGTATTAGTAAGTCAGATTGCTGAATGTCAAAGAGTGGAAAGAAAGAAGTAAGTCCACTGCATGCAGAACAGTCTTTTAAATAAGAGCTATGAAAGAAGAAAGAACTAAGGATGAAAAAAGGGACTTTTCCTAAAGAAATCCATGGTATACTTGAACATGTTTATATTTTCAGAATAGGGCAGTAAAAAGAGAGAAGCTGAAGACCTAGGGAAAAGGATGATCACCAGAGCAAGGTGTAGGAAGAACAGAATTTAAAGTATAGTCTTAGCCTGCAAAAGAAACAATGTGGGCACCTTCCAACTGGCAGCAGGGGTGGGTGCGTGGGGAGAGGATTAAGCGCCAGGCCTGACCTATCACCTAAACCAGGGCAGCTTCATCACTGTTAACAAGGTCTCCTTACTCTAACCCCATGCTCACATTAAATATCTACACTTGTTGAATCCCAGGTGATCCAGTGGTTTTATAATGTCCTTTAGGAAAGAGAAGTAGTGTGTATCTAAGGATCAAGAGCCTCTATTCCTTGTCTGAATCATCTGCTTTTCTGACCCCTAAACTTCTGCAACTACAGTTGACCCTTGAGCAACAGGGGTTTGAACTCCCTGGGCCCAATCATATGTTGTTGTTGTTTTTAAACAGTACTGTACATGTATTTTTTTCTTCCTTACTTTATTGTAAGAATGTAGAATACATGTAACATACAAAACATGTACAAACTGTTTATGTTATCAGTAAGGCTTCTAACAGTAGGCTATTAAGTTTTTGAGGAGTCAAAAGTTATGAAATTTCAACTGCTGGGCAGGGTTAGTGCCCCTAACCCCCAGGTCGCTCAAGGGTCAGCTGTATTCCCTCCACCCACTTACAGAAAGGCTATCTTTAAAGTTCTACCCCTAAGTTCCCATTTCTTCTACCCTTGGCCAGGATGTATTTCCCTTACATGCAGCAATGGCCCCCCACCAAGGTAGGCCTAGGTTAACATGCATAGATTCCAGTAAGTTCTGAATCAGTCCCACTGGGGTGTATGACCCCAGACCCAGTTCAGCGAAGCTCTGTTCTGCAGCAGCTTGAACTACATCTGCGGTCTCTCCAGAAGCCACCTCAGGTACTGCTGTGGGTGAGGGAGTTGCAGGAGGGCCCTGAACCTGTGCAAAAGGAAGTCATGTGTAATACTCAGTAGGGGGGACATACAGAAATCACAGGCCCCCTAATAGCTAGTATCAGGTTGTTCTATTGACTTTCTACTTCTCGTTCTCCGGGTTAGTCTACAGTGTAGACTACACAGAATTCAAGGATTAAAAAGGACACCTTATTTTTTCCTCTGGACAGGAAGATGAGTTACTTAAAGTAAGACTTCCTGACTTTCTTTCCTATTAGGAAGTTATTTCTTCTATCATATCCAAACTTCACAGTCATTTGAGTTTCACTGGCACAATTTTGCAGATACTGAAACTATCATAATTTTCATTTAAAACAATTCAGTTTTTAAGACCAAAATATTCACTTGGTCTCACCATCAGAAATATTAATACCCAAGAAGTCATTCATATGCAATTTATAACTTTTCTAACACACACACACACACACACACACACACCCCTAGAATCATATCTCATACACCATCAGGGGCTTGCCACCATTATGGCAAACAATGCCTTGTATATAACATCAATCTCGCCTGCTGTACTTTCAATTATTTCCCCACTGATACGAAAATCTATCCGAAGCAGAGATGCTACCATTTTGGGAGCTGCATGGAATGTGCCCCATCCCTCCTCCTTATACCAACAAACACTACTCCTAACGTCGCAGGGACGAATCGCCTCTTACCTGGGCTTCTGCGAACAAGATCACGGAGGTACTCAGGCCCCGGGGTCCAGAGCCAGCGAGGACGACATAGTGCGGGCGCTCGCAGCACCGGCCGGTTGGAAAGAGGAGCCCCGCAGTCAGCGGTTTCCGCGGCCAATGCGAGGGCCCTGCGACGCTGTGGAACTGAGAGGATAAAAGAAGGATGGGGCCCCTTTATCAGGAGCAGATGTCACTCATCATGCTCATTCGCCACGAAGCACGCAGCCTTCTACCACAGGTGAAGTCACTATTACTCTCCGCGCACAGATAGCTGGCCCGAAGGCATGCACTTAGTGCGGCCTGGCTCTCAGTTACCGCAGGCCCACCCCGGAGCACAGAGGTCGAGGCTGATGTTTCCGTGGCCGGGGTGACATCGGGACCCACAGACAATATGCGACAACAATATGCGGCCGCTGAGCCCGCAGGGTCGGGGACTTAACCCTCCCATGTACTCATGCGAGCCGAGGTCAAGAGAGGCAGGTCCCGGTGAGGTCAGCGTCTGCTCAGGCTGTTCCTGGCACAAGCCGTCTCTGGCTGGGGTCATGGGGACAGGGCTGGGTCCTGGCGCTCAGCCCTGGGGTAGCCTTACCTGACGCTGTGGCCGTAAGAGGCGCAGAAGCTCCCGGCGACCGCACATCAAACCTACCGCCATTTTGCCGGGAAGCGGCCTGAGTGCGCTTGCGCACTCAGAACTTCAGCCTCGCGGGAAGAGGCCCTTTTGGAAATGGGCATGAAGCCAGAGCTGTTGCTATGATCAGATGGTAACTGAGACTGGAACTCAGCGGCCATATTTGAAGTGGGTAAGAAGACGCTAAGGGCCCTATTAACAAGATCGCGCAGAGGAAATTGAAATTAAAGGCCACCTGAAGGGCTGTCACGTAGTGACTGCAAAATCCTAGGGATTTCTTGGCTGTCAGCTCCCAACCCTAACATCTCAAATGTACCTGACAGAAATGGTAAAGATACGCAAAAAATATAATCCAGATTTAGTAATAGTGGGGGTTATCACCTATCAATCACATATGTTGGATACAATTGTAAATAAGATTTTAAAGTCTACTTTGAAAAATTAATACAGTTACAGGTAATGACAAATATACAACTACAGGACTCTTGGGGGAAAAAACCCCCGAACTGTTACTTTGGTGCCCCCAAATGAACGATCTGTCACAGTATTTACAATGGCCTTGTACAGCCACTATGGAAAACAGATAGAAGTTTCTCAAAAAATTAAAAATAGAACTACTATATGATTCAGAAATTCCATGTGTGGGAGTATATCTGAAGGAAACAAAAACACTACATCAAAGAGATATGTGCACCTTCATGTTCACAGTAGCATTATGTATAATGGTTAAGAGGAAGAAAGAATCCAAATATCTGTGGGAGGATGAATAGAAGAAAGAAATTGTGGTATAAATGTACAATGGCAAATAATTCAGTTACAAAAAAGAAGGTAATCCTGCCATTTGTGACAGCATGGATGGACCTTGAAAGCATTATGCTAAGTGAAATAAGTCACACAGAGAAAGACATATACTGTATGATCTCTCTTTTATGTGGATTTTTAAAAAAACTCATAGAAAAAAGAGATCAGATTTGTAGTTATCAAAGGCAGGGAGTGGGGACATGCAGAATTGGATAAAGGTGGTCCAAAGGTCCAAACTTCCTGGTATAAATAAGTACTGGGGATATAATGTACAACATGATGACAATAGGTAATATAGCATATTTGGTATGGTATATTTAGAAGTTGTTAAAGGAGTAAATCTTAGGAGTTCTCATCACAAGATAAAAACCATTTTCTTTCTTTTTTTGTATATGAGATGATGGATGTTAACGAAATCTATTGTAATTATTTTGTAATATATGTAAGTCAAGTCATGCTGTACACCTTAACTTAAAATTGACTGTGTGTCATTTTACCTCAATAAATCTGGAAAAAAGTTCTCGACACACACAGATTGTTACTATGCAAGGTGATGACTATGCTAACTAACTTTATTGTGGTAATCGTTTTGCAATGTATATTAAGTTATTACATTGTACAGTTATACAATATTATATGCCAATCATATCTCAATAAAGCTAGGAAAAAAGGAAGATTTTGAGGAATATATAAAAAAAATTCTAGGGGTGTTTGGGTGGCTCAGTTAAGCATGCGACTCTTAATTTCAGCTCAGGTCCTCATCTCAGGGTCATGAGATTGAGACCCAAGTCAGGCTCTGGGCTCAGCTCAGAGTCTGACTGAGATTTTCTCCGTCTTGCTACCCCTCTGCACCTCCTCCTGCTTGCCCAGGTGCATGTGCTCACTCTCAAATAAATAAAAAAACCTTAAAAAAAAATTCTACCAAAACTAACATATAAATTAGGCAAGGTTGCTGGATACAAGGTCAATATGCAAAAAATCAATTTCCATACACTAACAATAAACAATTGGAAAATAAAAAATGTCATTTATAAGAGTATCTAAACCAAGAAACATTTATGAGTAATTTAACAAAAATGAGTGTAAACAAACAAACAAAGGAACCCAAAATATGTATCTGACTTGTATAGTGACAGCTACAAAACATTACTGAGAGAAAATTTAAGAGGTTTAATCAAGTGGAGAGATAAACCATGTTGATGGATTTTAAGCTCAATATTGTTTAGAGGTTGATTCTTCTCAAAGTGATTTATAGTAATCTCAATAAAAATCCCAGCACTTTTGTAGAAACTGACGAAAAATTTATATGAAATATTTATATGAAAAATATAAAAGATCTAGAATAGATAAAACACTTTTTGAAATAGAAGAACAAAGTTGGAGGACTTACAGTACCAGATTTCAGGATTTATTATAAAACAACAATAATGAAGGCAGTGTGGTACTGGCATAAAATAGACATTTAGATCAAAGGAACAGAATAGTGTTCAGAAAAAAATCCACACATACATGATCAACTTATTTCAATAAAACTGCCAAGGCAATTCAAAGGGAAAAGGAAATATTTTCAACAAATGATGCTGGAATAACTGGATATCCCTATAGGAAAAATTCAATCCTCAACTCTTAGCTTGTACTATATATAAAAATTAACTTAAAATGGGTCATAATCCTAGGCTTAAGAGCTAAAACTATAAATTTTCTAGAAGAAAACACAAAATACCTTGGAGTAGGCAAAGATTTCCTAGACAGGATACAAAAACACAACTCATAAAAGAGAAATTTGATAAATAGGACTTCATCAAAATTTAAAATGCTGGCCTTTTGAAAGGCATTAGAAAAATTAAAAGGAAGCATGGACTGGAAAGATAGTCACAATACATACATCCAACAAAAGATTTGTATCTAGGATATATAAATGACTCTTTTTATAATTAATGATTAAAAACAATGTAGCCCATAAAAATTGGCAAATGTTTTGAACAGGCATTTCATGAGAGAAGATAGTAGAAAGAATAGCTAGAAATCAGGGTGCCTGGGGCGCTCAGTTGGGTGAGCATCCAACTCTTGATCTCAGCTCAGGTCTTGATCTCAGGATTGTGAGCTCAAGCCCTGAGTTGGGCTCCACACTGGACATGGAGCCTACTTAAAAAAAAAAAAAAAGAAAAGAATAGCCAAAATCACATGAAGAGACACTCAAAATCATTAGTCATCAAGGAAATGCAAAATAAAACCACACCGATTTACTTCTACATACTACTAGAATCACTGAAATTAATTGATGGATAATACCAGGTATTGGGGTGGATATGTGAAGCAAGTAGAACTTTCATAAATTGCTGGTAGGAATGCAAAATGGTACAATCACTTGACAGATTCCTATAAAATTAAATGTACACTTACTAAATGACCAAGCAATGGCACTTCTAGCTATTTTTTCAAGAGAAATGAAAATATATGTCCACAAGAAGACTTGTACAGGAGTATTCACAGCAGTTTTATTCATAGTAACACCAAACCGGAAACAAATATTCATCTGTATGTGATTAGATAAATCCCAGTGGGATGGAATGCACTAGCAGTAAATAGGAATGGACTACTGATATACACGACATGGGTGAATTTCAGAAACACTATGCTGACCAAAAGAAGCCAGGGACAAGAGAATCCATAATTCAGTTTCATTATCTGAAGTTCTAGAGCTGAAAAGTGTGACAGAAATGAATCAAATGTGGCAGAAAGCAGATCAATGATTGCCTGGAGCTGTGGGTGTGTGGGTGAGGGTAGAATTGACAGCTGAGAGGTCAGAGGGAACATTTTGTGATGATAGAAATATTGCACATTTTGATTGTGTTGGTGGTTTTATAGGTGAATAACATTTATCAAAAACTCAGCAAACAATTCACTTAAATGGGCACATTTTATGTGTTATACATCAATACATTTCATTCATAAGTTAAAAAAGTTTATAGAAGTCATTGCTCTGTCAAAATAGTGTTTTTGCCTCAGTTATCCATAAATTTCACAAAGAAATTTTTAAAAATTAATTTTCTGGGGGTGCCTGGGTGGCTTAGTGGTTTGGACCTCTGCCTTCGGGTCAGGTCATGAGGGGGCCTGCTTCCCTCTCTCTCTCTGCCTGCTGCTCTCCCTGCTTGTGATCTCAGTCTCTCTGTCAAATAAATAAAATCTTTAAAAAAATTAATTTTCTGGTAATTATTTTACTTTTTCACCCAGCATGGATATTCATTCTTTGGTGTCTTTGAGATATTTGGTGCCTTTGTGAGATACACATAACGTGCTTTAGCAATTCTGTGGAGAGATTGTTTCTAACTAAGAGAAAAACAGGGATGGCTTCATGGAGGAAAACTTTTTTTTTTTCTTTTTAAGATTTTATTTATTTAGGGTCACCTGGGTGGCTCAGTTGTTAAGCGTCTGCCTTCGGCTTGGGTCATGATCCCAGAGTTCTGGGATGGAGCCCTGCATCGGGCTCCCAGCTAGGCAGGAAGACTGCTTCTCCCTCTCCCATTCCCTCTGCTTGTGTTCCCTCTCTCTCTGTGTCTCTCACTGTCAAATAAATAAAATCTTAAAAAAAAAGATTTTATTTATTTGACAGAGAAAGAGACAATGAGAGAGAGAACACAAGAAGGGGAAGCGGGAGAGGGAAAAGCAGGCTTCTCGCTGAGCAAGGAGCCCGAAGCGGGGCTCGATTCCAGGACCCTGGGGTCATGACCCGAGCCAAAGGCAGATGCTTAACAACTGAGCCACCCAGGTGCCCCAAGGAAACCATTTTTAATCTTGGCCTTAGATTAGTTAATAGAAACAGAGAAAGGGGTGCCTGGGTGGCTCAGTGGTTTAAGCCTCTGCCTTCGGCTCAGGTCAGGATCTCAGGGTCCTGGGATCAAGCCCCGCACGCACGGGCTCTCTGCTCAGTGGGGAGCCTGCTTCCCCCTTTCTCTCTGCCTGCCTCTCTGCCTACTTGTGATCTCTCTCTGTCAAATAAATAAATAAAATCTTAAAAAAAAAAAAGAAACAGAGAAAGAGAAATAAAGATAATGATATGGCATTCCAGGCAGAATGGACAATAAAGCAAAGCAGTATTATCTTTTGCAAAAATACACTGTTTGGAGAGACTTCGAGTCTGCACTTCACTGTTTATTATATCATGTCTCTATATCAAACACCTATATGTAATTATCTGTAACTTTTAATTATGCACAGATGATTTTTCCCTATGCAGAATATTCCTTAGGCTTAATCAGGAAATCTTTTAAAAGAGTCATCACTAGGAATTCATTAACTTAAAAATTGGCACTGGCTATAACTAAATATTAATAATGTAGGAATTATTAATGTAATTACTGTACAGCAATTTACAGTACCACATAAAAGGGCATTCATTCATTCAACAAAGTGTGTGTTGAGCGCCTATAATGTACCTGGCACCATTCTAGGCAATAAAACCCCTCTGTAACTAGAGTGAAAAACCACTTTGGGTAGAGTATGGTATCAGCAGTCCTATTTAGTCTTCCTTTAAAAAAGATACATATTTATACATAAATATTGGTCTTCCATAATTTTTCTTTTGTCCATTTTTCAGCACTAAACACTCTAAGATACAGAAAAAAAACCCAGAGAAATTCATAGTCTAGATAGGGAGAAAATACAGATGCATGACATGATTAAAATACTTAAAAACAAATTTACAGTGAAGTTTTTGGTAACAAAATACAGACTAACTGGGAGTGCAAAATTAACAGGGCCACAATAGGGAAATTCATGAGCGAGGACAGTGGATGAGATTTTGGTTGGCACTTGGAGGAAGAGGGAGCCAGACAACAGCACAGACAAAGCAATGAGTATGGTGTGTGGAGGACACTATGAACACTGGTCCGCAATTGAGTTTAACCCTGTAATTCTTTTTTTTCCTTTTTAAAAGATTTGTTTATTTTATTTTAAAAGATTTTACTTGTTTATTTGACAGAGAGAGCACAAACTGGGGGAGTGGCAGAGGGAGTGGGAGAGGCAGCCATGCAGGACTCGATCCCAGGACCCTGGAATCACTACCTGAGCCGAAGGCAGATGCTTAACCAACTGAGCCACCCAGGCGCCCCAGATTTATTTCATTTAGAGGAAAAAAAGAGAGATGGAGCTCATGCACATATGAAGGGGGAAGGGGCAGAGGGAGAGAATCTTCAGGCTGACTCCTGAATGAGCGTGGAGCCTGACCACAATGGGGCTCGATCCCATGACCCATGAGATCATGACCTGAGCTGAAACCAAGAGTTGGACGCTCAAATGACTGAGCCACCCAGGCACCCCAACCTTATAATTTTTTTTTAAAGATTTCATTTATTTATTTGACAGACAAAGATCACAAGTAGGCAGAGAGGCAGGCAGAGAGAGAGGAGGAAGTAGGCTCCCTGCCGAGCAGAGAGCCCGATGCGGGGCTCGATCCTAGGACCCCTGGATCATGACCCGAGCTGAAGGCAGAGGCTTTAACCCACTGAGCCACACAGGTGCCCCTATAATTTTTTCTTTTCAACCTTATAATTTTTATAAGGACACTGGTCATATGAAATTAGGGCCCACCCAAAATACCTTATTTTAACTTAATCACCTCTTTAAAGATCTTATCTTCAAATGTAGTTATAGTCTGAGGTAATGGGGTTGTTAGAATTTCAACATACAAATTTTGGGGAGACACAATTCAGCTTACAACATAATTTAAAAAATAATTACTATATTATTGGTGAGCTCAGAAACAAAAAATGGGGTATGCCTGGCTGGCTCAGTTGGAAGAGCATGAGACTCTTGATCTCAGAGTTGTGAGTTTGAGCCTTATGTTGGGTGTAGGGATTACTAAAGTAAATTAACTTAAAAAGAAGAAAAACAAAGAAAAAACAGGGTGAATATGAATAGAGGGGATGTGGTAGATAACTGGAAAAGTAGATTAAATAAAACAATGATATTTTAATTATTATGTGCTGGGTATTGTGCTACATTATATTCACTATCTCACTAAATCATTGATTATTTATTTATTTATTTTTTTAAAGATTTTTATTTATTTATTTGACAGAGATTACAAGTAGGCAGAGAGATAGGCAGAGAGAGCGAGCGGGGAAGCAGGCTCTTCGCTGAGCAGAGAGCCCTATGCGGGGCTCGATCCCAGGACCCTGGGACCATGACCTGAGCCGAAGGCAGAGGCTTTAACCCACTGAGCCACCCAGGCACCCCAATCATTGATTTAAACATTAATTTAAATCTGGCACCAGTTTCGGGAGCATGTTGAATCTTGATAAGCTATGGGCTTTGGGTTTTATTGTATGGACATGAAGAATAATTTGAAGGCAGGAAAATGACACAAGGGAGAGTAGTTTAGGAAGATTAGTAACAGAATGGAGCAGACTAGTACATTTCAAGGGTCAGCAAACTTAACGTATAAAGAGCTGGAGAGTAAATGTTTTAGTCTTTGTGAGCCATGTGGTCTCTGGCACAAGTACTGAACTTTGTCATTGCTGTGTGAAAGCAGTAAACAAATGAGCATGGCAATGTTCCAATAAAACTTTATGTACAAAAATAGAAATGGCCCATTGGTCAACGTTTGCTGACCCCTGGAATAGACATAGACAGTACTGGAAAGAAACTGGCCGTTCAAGACCAGTTAGGAGGAGATTATTGCAAAAATTTTATCTGCAGCGAGGAAGGCCTGAATTAAGCTAGGCCAATATAATGGAAAGAGACAGATATTAGAGACATTTCAAAGGAAAATCACCGTATCTCAAGTTGGGTCAAACACTGGATGTGGGACTTGAATACTGGGGATGTTGAGCAGAGAAGCCAGGAAAACGGTGGAGCCACCGACATAATTGGTTACATTAGTGTGCTGGTCATTTGTCTCATTGCTTTCAAATCCTTCTGTTTCTTGTTTTTTTTTTTGTTTTTTTTTAAAGATTTTATTTATTTATTTGAGAGAGAGAATGAGCAAGGATGAGTGGGGGTGAAGGTGGGGAGGAGGAAATGGGGAGGAGCCGAGGAAGAGGGAGAAGCATGCTCCTTGAAGACCAGGGAGCTTGATGCGGGGCTCGATTCCAGGACCCTGAGATCATGACCTGAGCTGAAGGCAGACGCTTAATGGACTGAACCACCCAGTTGCCCTGATCCGTCTCTGTTCTTAACCTCTTTGTCTTGTATCACGTAGCACTGCTTTTCTTTGCCCTCTGGCTTCTGGATAGGTCTGCAGTGGATGGAAGTCATCCCCTGAAAAGGAGTGTAGAGAGAAAAGACAGAGAAACTAGAGTATTTCCTCCTCCTTTCTCTGCTGCCTGCATTATTTCTAGCAGCTGTATCTCCTTGGCCAGACAGGCTTTCTCTCCATGATCCTGGCTCCCTCCCTGCAGACTTTGCCTTGATTCTAGTGCCCTCTGGATGCCCTTAGATTGTGGGCTCCAGTAACACCACCAGCTCTCACTGTCCCTCCAGCCTAGGGCAGGATAGCAGCTGCCGTTGTCAATTTCTGGACTGCTTTGCTGTGGGTCCCTGTTTGACTTCATAGCTCTTCTATTGCCCATACACCAATCAATTCCTTGTGGTACAATTCCTCAGTCGTACTTCCTGCGGTTTCTGTTTCCTGGCTCAGAAGCCTTGTCACTTATCAAGTAATTGTCTCCTAGCTCCAAACCTGACTGCTTTGCGACGCCAGGGCTGGCAACCTCCTGAACTGCGTTTCTGCCTCACCAGCTGGCTCCCTTGTTCAACTCTGCCAATAAAGGGCACTAGGGGGAGACTGAAAGGCTGGAGGAGGGGGAAACGACTGGCTCCTTCTAGTTTGTTCCACGTGGGCTTCCTCTCTAATTGCATTTCCTGTGAACAGCGTCCCAGCAGTGCTGCTTCATCCCAGCAGTCCTTTTGGCAGAAGTGGAATCCTGCTTTCCATTTTCCCCCAACACTTGCAGAACCAGTCTTATCCCCTTGCCAAGACACAGACTCGAGTTGTCTGCCGCTCCCTCCTCAGATATCTGAATTTCAGTTCTGAGGGGGACTTCTCTAAGCTTCCAACTTCTAATAACCCCGCCTTCTTCCCTTTGTTCCCTCAGTGTGGAGTGGCAGCTGCTTCTGCACTTCCTACTTCTGTGATACTTTTAGAGTTCTTTTTACCCTTTGGGTTACACAGTTAGACATTAGACCCACTTAACCATTCTTTATATTAGCCTCCAAATAACTGCTGTGGTTTCTGGCTCTTGAAGGGATCCTGACTTTCACAGAAGTGGAGCTGGAATTTTGCAAAGGGGTCAGGTTTGGTTTTGGATATATTGAATTTGCAGGGATATGGGGCTGCCCGGTGGAGGTATCTTGTACTCAGATGGAAATGTGGCACTGGAGTTTGTAGGAGAGATGGGAGCTGCAAATGTTCTATCATTGTCAGCATCAAGGTGATGGTGGAAACTGTCAGACCTCTTGGATTCTCTGGCTGAGGGGTGTAGGGGAGTCAGGAACAGATGGTTGGTTGACAGTGATCTCATGTATAATCACAAAGAAAAAGCAACATAATTTTAAAAAATCACAAACTTGGAGATACGATGATGATTTAATGATAAAACAGTAAGTGAAGCTCATACGAAGATTTTTTGGGGGGAGGGTACTGTTATTTCTTACTCAGCCTGGGTTTCCAAGTCTATCCCAGTACTGGGGCTATATTTACAAATACAAGCCTTAGAACCCTGGAACTTTTTTTTTTTTTTTTTTAAGATATTATGTATTTATTTGACAGAGAGCTAGGGAAAGGGCACAAGCAGACAGAACGGCAGGCAGAGAGGGAGAGGGAGAAGCAGACTCCCCGCCGAGCAGGAACCACAATGCAGGGCTCAATCTCAGGACCCTGGAATCATGACCCGAGCCAAAGGCAGACGCCCAACCGACTGAGCCGCACAGGTGCTCCCCGGAACTCTTTTTACTTTTCCTCCAGGATCTTTGGGGAAAGCCTCCAGGTCACACTGAATGTGATGACTTACTCTTCCTTCTGTTTTTTAGTTTTGCAAAATGTTACAAGAATTATGTGGAATTAGGATGTCTGGGTGGTTCAGTTGATTAAGCAACTGCCTTTGGCTCAGGTCATAATCCCAGAATCCTGGGATCAAGTCCCGAATTGGGCTCCTTACTCAGCAGGGAGCCTACTTCTCCCTCTGCCTGCAGTTCCCCCTGCTTGTGCTTGCTCTCTGACAAATAAATAAAATCTTCAAAAAAATTATGTGAAATTTTGATTATTTTAACGAATTGTGGTTTTTCCTGTGACTTGACAATTACTTTTCTCATGTCTTATCAATTTTTTAAAAAAGATTTTATTTATTTATCTGACAGAGAGAGAGATCACAAGTAGGCAGAGAGGCTGGCAGAGAGAAAGGGGGAAGCAGGCTCCCTGCTGAGCAGAGAGCCCGATTCGGGGCTCGATCCCCGGACCCTGAGATCATGACCCGAGCAGAAGGCAGAGGCTTAACCCACTGAGCCACCCAGGCGCCCCCATGTCTTCTCCATTTGTTCAACATCCAGCGAGGACCTACTTTGTATTCTGTGTTAGTTTAGGGTCCACAGTTGTTCTGGACTTTTTTCTCCTCAGTCCCCTCTGGGTGCCCCTTCGTACCTGTATCTTCTTCTTCTTTAAAAGGGGTTCTTACCTCCTACTTTCCTGACAAAATAAAGAAAAAAAAACATGTGAGATGAGCCTTTTAATCCATTCCCAAATAACCCTATATCTGTTTCTTTCTCTTTCCTTATCTCAGATGAACTAAGCTTCAGCTTTAACTATCCTTGTGCCTTCAATTCTATTTTCCCCCTTTCTCCCTTGTGAGTGCTATAACATCTAGAATCAAAGATTTTCTCCCTTAATGATCTCCATTTTGTCTAGCTTAAGCACCTTTAATTTCTTTTTCTCTACTCTGCCTGCAGACATAATCTTTCTTCCCTATGCTGAGAAAACAAAAACAAAACCAAAAAAATAACACCCAAAGCCCCAACCCTTCACTTGACCTTGATGCAACTCTTAGCCTATTTTCCTCATCCTTTCATTATTGAATGTTCAAGGACTGAACTCCATTTTTCCAATGCTTAGTCACTCTTAGTTCTGCTCTCTTGATTCCTGCTGTTCCCACAGCGCCTGTCCCTGTCATTCCACTGAAAGACAATCCTGTCTTCCTAATCACCAGGCACAGTGGATTCTTCTCGGCCCGCATTCTCTTAGACTTCTCTACAGCATTTGACACCGTTGATTACCCTTTTTTCTAAAGCTCTCTCGGCTTTCACGGTACAACGTATGATTTTCTTTTCATCCTTTGCTCTAACCTTTTCAAAACAGTTTGGATGACTAAATATACTGAGCTTAATTTCTAACATATCTATTGCAGTTTGAAGACGGCATGAAGAAAGAGTGGGGGGTCACCAAAGGCTGATTGCTGCTCAGACGGGCTTTGTAGGATGTTGTCCAAGGATGTTAAAAGCTTCCTTAGCTTGGAGGGTCTGGATGTTTGATTGTGTTCAAGGCTGGTTAAAGTAAGCAATCTTGTAAGAGACTAAAGTTCTCTCCATAGTCTCTTCCCTGCACAGTGGTAGCTAGCCAGCTAAACTCTGGCTGAGCTTGCCTTTACAAGTCTCTTTATTTCTCTCAGTTTTAACCTTTCAGTTTCTAATCTCTTAGATATATTAATTCCACTGTTTAGGCTGTGGTCAAGCTCTCAATTCGGACTTTTACTTCTTATGTCCTAATGGTATGTGTTGATTTTATTTGTCTCATTTTTAGAGTTCTGCAGGTGCTCACTGTAAACCTTACATGTAATTCACAGGGCTCTATAGAAGAAAAGAGCCCAGTCTGACAGGCTTTCTCTTTTGTTAAAGGTGGGAGTTACTTAACATACTCAAGATTTTGAAAAGCAGAATGCTTCTTTTATGTTTGTTATTCTTAAATAACAGAAGATAGATTGCAGAAGATAGAGTTTAATGCAGAAGATAGAGTTTAAATGCAGAAGATAGAGTTTGTTGTTGTGTGAGAAGAATTGTCTCTCCATAAATAAGAAGTACTCACTGGAAAAACATCCTCATACTGAGACTGGATAAGAATAACAACAACGACGACAACAAAACAAACAAATAAACAAACAAACAAATAAATAACCTGATCTCACAAACCATTTCTTTTTGTATTGTGCTAAGTTATAAGGTGAACTTCTACTTGCTATTGCTGTTGGTTGATACCACAGAGTCTTAGTTAGGCTGAATGGAAAGAGAACTGAGAGTTACGAGTTGATGGAGAAAGAAGCCTCCCTGGCAAAGAAAAAAAGAAGTCTGAAGTTCTCTGTGAACTTGAACTCTTATTTATTCCTGATTGCAAATGCGGCAGATTTTCGCAGAGCCTTAAAACTCATTCCTGCTGTGGTCGTTGACTTTGAGTTAACCATTTATAGCTGAAACTTAAAGATACTAACTAGGGAGATTGCTCTACCTAAGGTTCATATGTTCTCTGCATTTTCTTCTTTTTCCTCTTCGGTTGTACTGCCTTTTCTACACATTTATTGTACTCGGGTACATTGTGTAGTTCAAATGCACAATGTGTTTTTACTTCAGTATAAGGGGATTTCAGAGTATGAGATCACTTGGCTAGTAATAAATAAGTCAGGGGCAAGATTTGTCTTGGATCTCCTACTACCCAAATCCGGGACAATTGGAGCCTCAAAATTAATAGTGATAGGAACTTCATAATCCATTAAGTGAAATAAGAATCCGCAAATCCATGCTGACGTACACAGATGAACAAGTAAATATGTAAAAGGTAGAGAAGGGAAAATCTCTTTCCAGCAGAATGCCAACTAATAAATATGACACATGAGGAAGGAATGGTGGAATTAGAAAATCACCATTTGGCAATGACCATATTAATAACTGCTTCAGGCAAGAATCATCAATGGAAGCTAAAATTAGTGGGCAAAGTTGGCTGAGGAACATGATACTCACATAGTCTCAAATTATCTCCCCTAAGTTTAGCTAGTGACTACAATGGGAAAACTAGAAACTTTACAGTAGTACAATCTGGTAGTCACTGCCTTAAGCGAACAATCAAAGTTAATATTACCATCGATGGGACCAAGTAGAATCAGGTACCTCAGATATGATGCACTGACAAGGACATAACATCATTTTTGCAGTGTTCTTGCCAAAACTGCATAAAGCTCAATCTTACCACAAGGAAACATCAGACAAACTGAAGGATTGTTATAGCCAACTGGCCTGTGGCCTTCTAAACAGTCGAGGTCCTGAAAAACTGATGAACTGCTCCAGATTAAAAGAGATTAAAAAGACATGATTACTGGGGCACCTGGGTGGTTCAGTGGGTTAAAGCCTCTTGCCTTCTTTGGCTCAGGTCATGATCCCAGGGTCCTGGGGTCGAATCTAGCATTGGGCTCTCTGCTCAGCGGGGACCCTGCTTCCCGCCCCCCTCTGCCTGCCTCTCTGCTTACTTGTGATCTCTGTCTGTCAAATAAATAAATAAAAATCTATTAAAAAAAGACATGATGACTAAATGTAACATGTAATTTTAGAATTGGAGACTATACTTAAAAAGGGGCAGGGGGCAAACCTCTCGGGTCCCCTCCCTCCTCAGGAGCTTTGTACTATCACTTTGCTATTGCTCAGTAAAGCTTGCTTTGTTGCCTCCCTCCGGAAAAGGCACTGTTGGAACAATTGGTGAAATTGTACTATGGACTGTAGCTGAGACAATGGTATTTTGATGTTAAACTTCCGGAATTTGATGACTATACCTTGATTATCTAAAAGAATGTCCTTGTTCATAGGGAATGCATATGATGCATTTGGGGCAAATAGGTATGACAGCTGCAACTTAATTTCAGTCCAGATAAAAATGTACAGATACACATACAGAGAGAATGATAAAGCAAGTGGGACAAATGTCAGCCCCTGGTGAATCTGGGACAAGAGTATACAGGAGTGCTTTGTATGATTCTTGCAACTTTGCTATAAATTTGAAAGTATAAGAAAATAAAAGGTTACCAAATAAATCCAATCCTGAATCTTCTGGGGTGAATTTTAAACAAAAACTATGAAGTATAGTATGCATACAGAAGACTGCACACACCACAAGTGTAAAGCTTGATATATACATATATATATATATTTTTTAAAGATTTTATTTATTTATTTGACAGACAGAGATCACAAGTAGGCAGAGAGGCAGGCAGAGAGAGAGGAAGGGAAGCAGGCTCCCCGCTGAGCAGAGAGCCCGATGCGGGGCTCGATCCCAGGACCCTGGGATCATGACCTGAGCTGAAGGCAGAGGCTTTAACCCACTGAGCCACCCAGGCGCCCCAACCTTGATATATTTTTATGAAATGAACCCCTCATGTAATTGTGATCCAGGTCAAGATCTAAAACATTACAAGTATTCTGGAAGCATTTTTCCCAGTCATTACTCCACCCTTTCTCCATCCTTTATCTGACTCCTTTTATCACAGTTTAGTTTTGTCTGTTTTTTGAATGTTACATAAATAGACTTATACCATATAATTCTTCTTTTGTGTGTGTGCCATTGCTTCCAATATTATGTTTATGATAGTCATTTCTTGTTTCAAGTAACTGCAGGTAATTTGTTTTCTTGTTCTTTAATACTGCAGTGTATTTAAATAGATCATAATTTATTCACCCATTCTATCATGTTGGACATCTAGGCTGTGAGGTAGGCAGTCTCTAAGATGACCCCTGATAATCCTTGCTTTTGGTTATTCATGACGTGTATCATCCTGTCTCCTTGAGTGTGAGCTGGACCAAATGACTAGCTTCCAATGAATAGAATATGGCAAAAGTGATAAAATTTCACTCTGAGGTAAGGTTACAAAAAGACTGTGACCTCAGTCATGGGTGTTTTTTCTTCCTTTGCTTACCTGAGGGAAATCAGTGCCATATCATGAGGCAGTGCACGTGGTGAGAGACAGAGGTCTTCTATCCAAAAAGAGTGAGCTTGGAAGCAGATTCTCCAGCCCTAGTCAAACCTTGGGATGACTGAGCTTTGGCCAAGAGTTGACTGCAACATCCTGACAGACCTTGAGCAGGGGTCATGAAGCTAAGTCACACTGGTTTCCCGACTCAAAGAATTTGTGAGCTATAAGTGTGTTATTAGCTGCTAACTTTGGGGGGTAATTTTTTTTTGGTAGTAATTGATAACTAACACAGATTTCCCCTTCCCACCACCTAGTTTTTGTCTAGTACAAATAGTGCTGCTCAAATTTTCTTGTATGTGTAGAGCACCTATGGGCATTTCTTTTGGAGCATATACCTAGAAGTAGAATTAGTGGGTCGCAGGGTATATTTATGTCAGCTTTAGTAGATATTGCTTTACGGTTTTTCAAAGTAGTTGTGCCAGTTTATACCTCCACCAACAGTGTATGAGAGTTTGTTTGTTTGTTTGTTTATCAGAGAGAGAAACAGGGCACAATCAGGGGAAGCAGCAGGCAGAGGGAGAAGCAGGCTCCCCGCTCAGCAAGGAGCTGGATGTGGGACTTGATCCCAGGTCCCTGGGATCATGACCTGAACTGAAGGCAGATGCTTAACTGACTGAGCCACCCAGGAGTCCCTGTATGACATTATGCTATTCCATTATCAGTCTTTTTAGTTTGAGTCATTCTAGCATCTCATTTTAAAAACATCTATTAAAAAATCTTATTTTGAAATAATTTTGAACTTAGAGAAAATTTATAAGAATAGTACACAAAACTTGCATATTCTCTTTACCTAGATTCCCTCATTGTTAATATTTTACCATATTTCTCTCTTCCTTTAATATATTTGCAGATTCTTGGGGCATCTGGGTAGCTTGGTCATTGAAGAGTCTGCCTTTGGCTTGGGACATGGTCCCAGGTCCTGGGATCGAGCCTGTGGGAAAACTGCTTCTCCCTCTTCTGCTCCCCCTGCTAGTGTTGTCACTCTTGCTGTCTCTCTCTCTGTCAAATTTGAAAATTATTTTTTTTAAAAGATTTATTTATTTATTTATTTGAGTGGGGGAGAGGTAGTGGCAGTCCCAAGAAGGTTCTGCAATGAGCACAGAGCCTGATATGGGGCTCTATCTTACAACCCTGAAATCATGACCTGAGCAGAAACCAAGAGTTGGAGGCTTAACCGACTGTGTCATCCAGGTGCCTCATGATGATTCTTCTCGGAACAAGCTGGAGAACAAATTGCAAACATGATGGCCTATCCCTTAAATACTACAGTGTATTTTCCCCCAAACAAGAACATTTTCCTTTATAATCACAATGTAACCTCCCAAAATCAGAGAATCAACATTCATGCCACACTGTTTATTATTCAGTTCACAGACCCTGTTAAAACTTTGCCTACTGTCCCATTCTCTCTCTCCTTTTTTTCTGGCCTAGAATCCAATCCACTGCCATGTTGTACTGACTTGTCATGTCTCTTCAGTCTTCTGCAATCTAGATTAGTTTCTTAATATTTCCTTGTCTTTCATGACCTTGATAGTGTTAAAGAGTATACACTTTTGATTCTGGAAATATTCTCAATTGGGTTTGTCTGATGCTGCCTAGTGCCAGACTTAAGCCATGTATTCTTGGCAGGTGTAGCCCCCAAAGGATGATGTGCTCCTCTCAATACATCACATCAGGAGACATGATGTCAGCCAGTCCCACCGCTATTGACATTAACCATGATCATCTGGCTAAGTTGGTATCTGCCAAGTTTTGCCACTGTGAAGTCATTTTTACATTGGTAAAGTGTTTGGTCCAAGACTATTCCAATATCTTATTCCTCATCAAACTTTACTTACCAATCTTTTTTTTTTTTTAAGATTTTGTTTATTTATTTGACAGACAGAGATCACAAGTAGGCAGAGAGGCTGGCAAAGAGAGAGAGAGGGGGAAGTGGGCTCCCTGCAGAAAGCCTAATGCAGGGCTCGATCCCAGGACCCTGAGATGATGACCTGAGCCGAAGGCAGAGGCTTAACCCACTGAGCCCCCCAGGCACCCCCTCACTTACCAATCTTAACTCCATGGATGACTCTTGCCTGAATCAGCCACCAATATGATGGTTGCCACATGTGATTTTAAAAGTCTATCATTCCTGGGGTGCCTGGGTGGCTCAGTGGGTTAAAGCCTCTGCCTTCAGCTCAGGTCATGGTCCCAGGGTCCTGGGATTGAGCTCCACATCGGGCTCTCTGCTCAGCAGGGAGCCTGCTCCCCCGCCGCCGCTGGTGATCTCTGTCAAATAAATAAATAAAATCTTAAAAAAAAAAAAGTCTATCATTCCTTTTAAATTATTGGATGACATTCTGCTGTAAGGAACAGCTTTCCCTTATTCTTATCATTTGCTTATTTTATCAGTGGACTTATGGATTCTTGTGTTAGTTGATAGTTTAGAATCTGTTACTCTCATTATTATGATGATCCGATTGTCCCGAATTAGGTACTGAGAACCCTCTCAGGCTGAGTCCCATGTTCTCTGGACATATCCCCTCACTCTGCGCACTTCTTTATTTTCTGTTACAATAGGATGTTCCAAGCTCATCTTAGGCCCCAGTCCTGGACTCAGTCATTTCTCTAAGGAGTCCCCATTCCTCTTAGTGGAGGATGGTATTTAGAAAGCTGGGTGCTTAGCATGCTTATTGTAACTATGTGTCACATACATTCTTTGATACCTATCATCTATCTATCTTCCTCTATCAAGTATGAGCTCACATCATTATCTCCAGTTCCGATCTAATACCTCAGGTTTTTTTTAGATTTCTCCCATTCTGTATGTATAAATCCCTCCTCAAGCCCTGATGAACCTGGCTCTCAGCTTCAATTTATTTATTTCCTTTTCAGTCTTCTTGTAAGTAACCAATCCCCTAATCACAGAAACTTCCTCCTCAGCTGGGCTTCTTGGTCTTGTCGATCCAGGCCTGATGTCATGTGTCTTTGGCCAGCATCGCCCTTCGTTGCTGCCTCCCTGTGGTTGCCTCTTTGGTGGCCAAATTGCCGCTTTCGAAGGATGGGTAAAGAAGGGCAGGGAGGTGGTGTATAAACAATGAATTCTGTTACGCTGAAAAGAAAGAAATTTAAAAAAATACTGAAATAAACAATATATATTATAAAAACAAAGAACAAAGAACAAAAACCAAAAAACAAACAAAAAAGAAGGGCAGGGAGGAGGGAAGAAGAGTCATCCTGATATCTTGACTTTCAGGCCATTGTTTTATTCATCTGGTTCCTTTGTGAGATTCTAACACCCTTCAGGAGTTAAGGCACACCGAGAGTTTGGCCCCTCAAGATATCTCAGTGTGCCAGGTTATTTCATACTGAAAATGACTAATATTTGCAGGATTAGCATTGTTTAATGAGAATGAGGAAGGAGAAGCAGCCAGAACTGAAAGGGTAGAAAATGTGGGGAAGAATAAACCATCACCATTCCAGCTGGTCATAACAGAGCCTGACTCCAATCTGAGAATGATTCCCTTTAGTGCTCCGTTTAGTGGGTAGTAGCTTCCAGCAGGTCCCTGACTGCTTGGGAGCAGTGCTCCCACTCGATGCTTGCTCTCTAGTGAAACTAGGTCTTCTGCTGTGCTATGTTCATTTTCACCCTTGAGCCTTGACTTACCAGTTTCCTCTAGCCAGTCACCTTACTCGGTCTTCCCTTTCACCTCTTTTGTATTTTATTCATCTCTGTGTCCCAGCAACCAGTCAGTGACTGGTTAGCAATAGCAATCAATCACTATTGTTTTTGGTGAATAGATGAAGGAAGGAATGAAAGAAAAGGGTTGGTTAGGCGTAGGCAGATCTGTAAATGGGGTGGGGTGATGATCATAGTGGAGAGGGACAAAGGTTATGAAGAATGACTAAACAGGGTAATGACTGAGAAGGATGAGTGGAAACACCGCCCTTCACTGGAGTGATATCACTAGGTCTCTCATAGTCTATTATGTACGGAAAAGATAGGCACCCTGGTTTGCTGACTATATGAGCATTTTTAAAAAATAAGATTTTATTTATTTATTTGACAGACAGAGGTCACAAGTAGGCAGAGAGGCAGGCAGGGAGAGAGGGAGAAGTAGGTTCCCCGCCAAACAGAGAGCCCAATGCAGGGCTCGATTCCAGGACCCTGGAATCATGACCTGAGCTGAAGGCAGAGGCTTTAACCCACTGAGCCACCCAGACGCCCCGAGCATTTTTTTTTTTTGAAGAATTTTTTTTAAGGTTTTATTTATTCACTGAAGAGAGGAAGAGTACAAGCAGGGAGGGCAGCAGGCAGAGTGGGAGGGAGAAGCAAGCTCTCTGCTGAGCCAGGAGCTGGATGTGGGACTTGATCCCAGGACCTGGGGATCACTACCTGAGCTGAAGGCAGCTGCTTAATGAACTGAGCCACCCAGGTGTTCCACATATGAACATTTTTAAAAGAAGGAGGTCGTGGTGCCTGGGTGGCACAGTCCATTAAGTGACCAACTGACTCTTGGTGTCCACCCAGATTGTGATCTCAGGGTCATGAGATGGAGCCCTACATCAGGCTCCACGCTCAGCACAGAGTCCCCTGTGCTATACCAGGTGCTATATGTGAATGATGGGGAAGGACACCCTGGGCTTAGGTAGATGAGATCATAATATTTACGAGATGCTTGGCAACTCTAAAAGTATTTTTCAGTGCATTATCCTGTTTTATCCTCACGGCAACCCTGGGAGAAAAGTATATACTATGAATAATAAAAATAAGTTTCTTTGTTTGGAAAAGCAAGTATTCTTCGTGGAAAATTAGAACATATAGATACACGAAAAGAATAAAAATCACTCTTAAGGCTATCATTGCTAACATCTTTATACTAGCTTCTCGGCGTTTTCTATGCATATTTTTTTATTTCTCAATTAAAAAAAATGGGATCATACTGTATATTTTAGCTTGCTTTTTACCTAGGGCATTGTAAACATATTTTCATGTCTTTAAATGTTCTTCCATGCATGAGTATTAATGGCTGCATAATATCCTGTTGTCTGCCTATTTTATACCAAAATTTACTTAACCAGTCATTTATTGCTAGCATTTAGTTGACTCTGGTTTTTTTACTTTTATAAACAAGGTTGAGATGAATGTCTCTGTAGTTAGGTTTGTGCACATACCTTCAATTACATTCTTAGGATAACTGTCTAAAAGTAGAATTACTGGATCAGTAGTTCTGCATATTTTAAGGCTTTTTTCCCCCACATTCCCAGACTATGCTCCCAAGGGATCATACTAGCTATTGGAAAGCACGGTTTCTCTGAATCTTCTACAACCTAGGGTATTCTAGTTTTTGTGTGCATTACTTTTAGATGTTGAAGTAGACATTATTTTTGTTTTTAAAAAAGCAACCCAGGCTAAAGGAGGCTATGGATGATGCCGGGTGGATAGGAGGGCCTGAAAACTCCCAGGACAGCTCATCAATCTCATGCACTTTCAGTTTCTTCTTCTCCCAAGGATGCAATCACTAGAGGGCCATGTTTCTTCCTGCAGGTAAAATAGGTTCCATTAGTAGATGGGACTGGTAGGAGTCAGAGAGTACTTCCCTTTCCTTAGCTCTGGTCAGAGCTTTCTTCATACATTGGGTTCAGTTTGAGGCTATGTAACTAAAACAAGGACATTTGCAAGGCGCGTGGGTGGCTCAGTGGGTTAAGCCTCTGCCTTTGGCTCAGGTAATGATCTCGGGGTCCTGGGATCGAACCCCACATTGGGTTCTCTGCTCAGTGGGGAAGCCTGCTTCCTCCTCTCTCTCTGCCTGCCTCTCTGCCTACCTATGATCTCTCTCTCTGTCAAATAAATAAAAAATAAAAAAAATAAAAATAAAAAACAGGACATTTGAAATAGTCCATACATAGGTCATAAAAATGATCAAAGAATTAGACAAGAGGATCTAGGAATAAAATATCCTGGGTATTGAATTATTTAGACAGGAGAAGAAAGGGCTAGGAGGAACTTTGATCTTGGAAGAGTTGATGGCTTGAGCCCAAGAAGAAACTCTTAGCGAGCCTGGAGTGTTCAGTTGACAGAGGAAAATACATTTTGCGAGTGAGACACTGGGGTAAGGTATGCTATGTTTCTTGGAAGTCTCAAAGAAAAGATCCCTACACTGTTTCTTACCCTAATATGTCCCTGGTACGACAATCGCCTCAAAGGCAGGGGGAGAAGAAAATGGCTCATGGGACTGTTTGTGGGTAAAAGAGTCATGGTGTATCTTCATGTGAGCTTGGTGAGGCCCCTTTCATGCCCTCAGTGTCATCTGGATCTTTTTATCAGTAGCTACTTTCCTTTCGTGTTTGTAGTATTTCTGGGAAATGCAAAAGGTGTACGAGTGAGAAGGTAGGTGGGTAGGAGGGGGAGCTTGTGTAAGGTAGGGAGGGGAGGAAAAGGAAGGGCCTGGAGAGATCTGGAACATGGAGCTTCTCAACTACCTGACTGACCCCTTGGTTTACATCTCTCTGCCCAACTGGCAGACGTTTCTTTGGTGTTTATGGGAGGAAGGTAAAACTTCTGAAATGAAATTCTGAATGGCTGTGTTTCAAGGTAATGGGTTAGAAAGAGCACAGGCCTGAGGGTCTTGGGTTTAGTCCAACTCAGTCACCACAATCTGTGTGCCTTGGGCCACCATTTCAAATTTTTAAAGTCTCAGGCTTCCTTTTGGTTTTTGCTTCCTCTCCTAACAACTACAACATCCATAACAATGTATTGAATGTTTACCTTTGAACCAGGCACTGTAAAATGAAGGGACTAGAATAGCACAAGGGCTTTAAGTTGGGACTATGGATAAGCTTCCAGGTGTCGGAGAAAACCAGAAAAAGTTCAAAACCAGTGGGCTAAATGAGCTCTAAGGTCCTCCCAGTCTTGACCCTCTAAGTCTTCTCTTTAAGAACATGTGAGGTTGCCCCTGAGAAAGAGCTTCCTTCACGTGCCCGTTGTTGGGAGATGTTAGGTGGGTGTTGGTTGTGGGCACAGAGTTGAGAGGGAGCCTGAGAACAGAAGTGTGGACAAATGGGGCAGACCCTAGTGTTCAGAACCACACTGTCCGGTTTAAACCAGATACTTTAAACTAGATACTCCACCTTGTCACTCACTAAATAACTTGAGTCAAGTTACACTGTTCTGAGCCTCAGTTTTTTCATTTGTAAACTGGGATAATACTATGCCTTACTCTCAATGTTGTTGACTTATGTAAAATGTTCAGAGCAACACCTAGCAAATAGCAAGCATTATTTAACTGCTGTTATTATTGAAGACGAATGTATGTGTCTAAAAGTGAAAATATTTGGAACAGAGAGAGAGAGAGTGTGTGTGTGTGTGTTTATGAGGGGCAGAGTATATCAAAGACTACTTGGGTACTAGAAGGATATGAATTCTCAAACAACTTTTATGTGAAAAATTGAATTTATTCTCTCTCTTTTTTCTTTGCATTACAAATCATTTGAAAGATTTTATTTTTATTTTTATTTTTTTTATTTTGGCAGGGAAGAACAGGATAAAACTCCATTTCCCACCACTCCTTTGCTCCCAGGATTGGCAATCAATAGGACTGACAACTTTGTGGCCAGAGATTTTTCCCATCCAGGAGATGCTGAGATAAGCCCATTAAGGACAGTGCTGCTGTGAATTTCATGATTTCAGGACCCCATGGCTGGACTGGACCAGAAACTTCATCATCTGATCCTTGGATCCTGGCCTGAGTGGGAACATGGACTCATTTGGGTTAGAGCCCTAGAGCCAACTGTCCAGGCACCAGGAGCTTAAAGAACACCTGCTCCTGTCTCAAATGCATGCTATGAGAACACCATTTGATGTTTGTAGGATAAAGGGCACCCCTAGAACCTTGGTGGAGTGGGGGAAACCATGCCTGTGCTTGTGCTTTGAGGTTTCCCTGAGTAGCTGGAACACTGGGAGCTGGGGCAGTGAGGATGGTGTCTCTGCTACCCTTGCAGACCATAGCTGACTCTGTTGGTCCATCATCTAAACCTCGCTGGAGGTCTTTCCTTTGTTCTTTTTATTTTATTTTTAAAGATTTTATTTATTTATTTGAGAAAAAGAGAGAGGGAGCATGTGAGCACGCGCACATGAGGGGAGGGGCAGGGGAGGAGGGAGAGGGAGAAAGAGCATCTTAAGCAGAGTCTGTGCAGAGCCTAATGTGGGGCTCGATCTCAGGACACTGAGATCATGATCTGAGCTGAAACCAAGAGTTGGACCCTTAATTGACTGAGCCACATAGGCACCCCTCCTGTGAGTCTAGTTTAAACATATAGACATTCCTTTAGAAACTTCCTTTATCTCTACCCCCCAAGATATGTTAGCAATTATCCTCCAAGCATATGACCCACTGATACACATCTAAAGGGTCTGTCATGACTGAGGTTTTACTAGTCAGTAATAAATGACCTTTTCCTAACAATAGCTAGCCCCCTAAAGGTCCTGGAACCTTTGCTTCCAAAATTCCTTAGAGACTTATACTATCCTTAACCTCTTCCCAACTTGAAAGTATATAATCTGTCCCTCATCACAACCCCAGTGCAGCTCTCTCTGCACATGGGCCCTGTCTCTGTGCTTTAATAAAACCACCATTTTGCACCAAAGATGTCTCAAGAATTCTCTCTTTTTCTTTCTTTCTTTCTTTTTTTTTTTTTTTAAAGATTTTATTTATTTATTTGACAGACAGAGATCACAAGTAGGCAGAGAGGCAGGCAGAGAGAGAGAGGAGGAAACAGGCTCCTCGCTGAGCAGAGAGCCCGATGCGGGGCTTGATCCTAGGACTCTGGGATCATGACCTGAGCCCAAGGCAGAGGCTTTAACCCACTGAGCCACCCAGGCGCCCCTCAAAAATTCTTTCTTGACTGTTCACTCTGAACCCGAATATTCCCACATCAACTCATGTTGTGTGTATCGGTGGTTTATTCCTTTTTATTGCTGAATAGCATTCCATAGTAGGGATACTCAACAATTTGTTTATCTATTCACCAGCTGGTGAACATTTGGATTGTTTCAGATTTGGGCTTTTTTGAATAAAGTTGCTATGAACATTTGCATATAAGTCTTTGAATAGACATATGTTTTCATTTCCTTTGGGTAGATACCTGAAAGTGGGATTGTTGGGTTCTATGGCAAAAGTATGCTTAGCTCCATAAGGCACCGTTAAACTGTTTTCCAAAGTGGTCGTGTCATTTTGCCTTTCTGCTGGCAATGCATGAGCGTTCGCCTTGTCCGTAGACTCTTCTTGGGGTCTATCACCTGCATACCTTTCACTTTCTCCACTGCAATGGGTCATTAATGATGAGAAGGTCTCTTCTACTGCGAAAGCTCCAGGTTTCATAATCTGTTTCAGTTACTCATTCTAATGGTGAGCATAACACTCTCCACTGTCAGGAAGCTCTCCTGTTCAGAAATAGAAAATATTGACTCCCAGTCCTCTTTGTCTCTGGCTATTATTCATCACTCCTCCGATTTCCCTTTATCCTCTTTATTAAGACAACCAAAATTAACAACTTTGGGCAACTTACCCATCATTAGTGTCCAAGATTTTATCTTGATTTTATTTACTTGTTTTTAAGAGAAAAATGTATTTCTGGGACTTTTCTACTCATTCTTGAGTTTTTCTTTATCTGTTCTCTCTGAGTTTTAGTTTGTAGACAAAAGCACTTTCTGGTGATTTATCTTTCCCTTCAGCCTGACTCTGACAGGGAGACCTTCCTGTCCTTCCCCTCCTCAGCACTGTCTCTCTCTCTCTCCTCCCCTACATTCTCTGCCTTTGGGTTGGTGGTAGCATCTGCCTGCATTGGTTCCTTGCACCGGGCCAGTGAGACTTTGGCTCATTCTTAGACCTCCCTGCATACAGCATTTTTGCTTCCTTTTTCCACACTGTAGCGAGAAAGAGAAAGTTCCATGATGCTCTGGCTGTGTGTGTCCAGGAAAGGCTCTGTGATCATTGAAGCCCTGGGTTTTTATTATCCAACCAGGGGGAGGTATTCATTTCCAGTTGAATAGAGGCACGAAGCTCTTTTTGAGACCGGAGCTGGCTGTTTTGCATAAAACAAAGAGGTTATACATCAGCATGGGGTAACTGGCTTTTCTCAGGAGCGCTCTAACAATGCCTAGAGACAAAGGTTTAATTATAAGCTACCACAGCTAAAAGACTCGTAACCCACACACAATATCTTATCAAAATTTCACCATTCCTTTCGAAAGAGATTTAAACTGGTTTGTGGATCTAATGAAGAGCCTACTTTGTCCTTTGCATTTCAAGCTTATTTCAGCCTCTGGCCTTTGCCAAAGCTGTTCCCACAGCCTGGGCTGCCTTCTCTTCTTTTCTTTAGCTTATCTGTTACTTATTTTTCCTTCATTTCAAGCACTTCCTCCTGTAAGAAGGGTTTTGTTTGCTTTTCGCTCCCCCCACCCCCCACAACTTCAGCTCATTCTGAGCCCTACTGTCTATGAAGATTTGTTTCGAGGACACATGAGTTTAATTCATTATTCTTCAGTTGTATCTATCAGTGATCTTGTTTTCTCTGCAGAAATGAGCTATTTAGAGAGTAAAGACCACAGTTTACTTGTATTTTTATTCCAGCCCCTAACACAGATCCTGGGAACACAGAATTTCGTTGAACCAATGAGGGAAGGAACGTTAGGCAGATGTGAGGTACCGAGGAAGGAACTGTTGATTGATTATGGGGCCATTGTTAGAAATGTAAACCTTGTCATTATTGGAAATACCGTGTAACCTCATCCACAGTATCACCATTATAATGCAGGTCAGCACTGTTTCCAGAGGTCAGTGAGAAACTACACCCCACCCCCATGTCTTCCCCCAGCATTGACTCCTTTCTTCTTTCCTCTCCCCTTCAGTGATTTTTGGTGATTTGGACAACAAAGAGGTAAATTTGGACAGTAAAAACCTAAAAGGAAAGAGGATGCAGAGGATTAGAAGGGAAATATTTTAAACTAGTTTATAATCTTATTATGAATTGTATTCTTCTTCATGGGTCAGGAATTCTATTTCATCAAGGTTGCATGAGACATATGGACAAATGCTGATGGAGCCAGCAAGGTTTTGTTTACGGGCAGTTGGCAAAAACCACCCAGTGCAGTGGGCCTATTTCTAAATCTTCAAAAACTTTGTTTATTTTTTCTAGTAATGTGGAGGCTGAGAAAATTAAGGCCATCCCACCTCAAGTTTAGTCGATGTGGGAAACAGAGGCAGAAGAAAATCATTAAAATTCCTTACCTACTGACAAGCTCTTGAAACAGACTGAGTGTCTCTCCCCTGGGGACTTAACTGCCCTCACCTTGAGGTTTTGCTAAGGACAGTCCTAGCCTGACCAATCCCATACCCTAACAGGTCCGACCAGGATCCTGTAAGTCTACTTTAACAATTCCTTTATCTCTAAACCTCCAAGATACTGTCGAGAATCATTCCCAAGTATATGGCCCACTTACATACATCTACAGGGTCTCACGAGAAGATTTTTATTATTGGTAATAAATAACCTTTTTCCCAACAATAGCTAGTCCCTCAAGGTCCTGGAGACCTTGCTTCCAAAAATCCTTGGAGACTTACATCATCCATAATCCCCTTTGTCCTCACCCACCGCTGAGTCCACCCCTACTCTGCCCTTAAAAACTCTGACTGTAATCTGGTTCAGGATCCAAGTCCCTACTCTGCTGTGTCGGGTATGCTTGGGCCCAAGCTTAAGCTTGTCAAATAAACCCTCGTGTGATTGCATCGGTGCTTGGCTCCTTGGTGGTCTCTCGGACACGAAAACTCGGACATAACAGTAATTTCTACATCCAACATGGAACTTGAACTAATGACCCTGAGATTAAGAGTTGCATGCTCTTCCAACTGAGCCAGCCAGGTGCCCTTAGATCATATGATTTTCTAAGAGCGATTCCCCAGTTGATCCTGGGTGCTTTGTCTGGCCCAGCTCAGGCTCTTGGTGTTATGTGTAGAGATTACTTAAAAATAAAATCATTAGGGGCACCTGGGTGGATCAGTGGGTTAAGCCTCTGCCTTCGGCTCGGGTCATGATCTCAGGGTCCTGGGATTGAGCCCCACATCGGGCCCTCTGCTCAGCAGGGAGTCTGCTTCCCCGCCCGCCCCTCCCCGCCTCTCTGCCTGCCTCTGCCTACTTGTGATCACTGTCAAATAAATAAATAAAATCTTTAAAAAATCAAATCAAATCAAATAAAATCATTAGGGACACATGGGTGGCTCAGTGGTTAAGAGTCTGCTCAGTGGGGAGCCTGCTTCTCCCTCTCCCACTGCCTCTCCTCCTGTTTGTGTGCTTGCTCTCTGTAAGATAAATAAATAAAATCTTTAAAAAATAAAATCTTTTTGGGGGTTTTAGGGGGTAGGAAAAGAATAAATGAAACAAGATGGGATTGGAAGGGAGACAAACCATAAGAGACTCTTAATCTCTCAGAACAAACTGAGGGTTGCTGGGGGGAGGGGGGTTGGGAGAGGCTGGTGGGGTTATGGACATTGGGGGTGGGTGTGTGCTGTGGTGAGTGCTGTGGAGTGTTTAAACCTGGCGATTCACAGACCTGTACACCTGGGGATAAAAATACATTATATGTTTATAAAAAAATAAAAAAAATTATAAAAAAAATAAATGAAATCTTTAAAGAGGGGGAAAAAAAAGAAATCATACGATTTTGGAATCAGCAAAGGACAGACATTACGGATTGAGGTAAGGCCTTTGGCTTTTATTCTGAGATTAAAGGGAAACTACTAAGGAGTTGGAGACAGGGAAGTGACCTGCCCCAATATGTATGAAAATTAGCCATTTACAGGTTGGACACCCGGTAGAGCAAGATGTCAATATCCTGTTGTTTCTGCGACAGGAAAAATGGAGTCGGGATGAACTCAGGCCAGGTCCTGAGGCAGCGGATGGGAGAAGCTCAGCCTGTGGCCAGTAAGCTTCACTGTCAGTTCGCAAGAAAATCTGACATCAAGGGCAGCTAGAGGCTGGCGTAAGTTCTGAGAGTTAGGATTGGCACCTATAAATTTGGACAAATGTTTATGGACAGAGTTGGTTTCCTCAGGCGTCCTTTGGAGGCCTGGGACTCACCTGCTGTCCACTGACCCTAATAATTACAATGACTTGTGCAACAGTGAGAGAGAGTCAGCTTCCAAAGAATGAGAGTGATTTGCCCTGGTTGTTTTTAAAGCAAAGCCTGGATAACATCTTTTAACATCTTTCACTGGCATATTCTGTGATGAAGGCCAATTTTTTTTTTTTTTCAAGGAGTGTTAAAGCCCATCTTGGGTATTTGGGTTTCCAAAAATGAAAAACCATAAACTTGTGAACTCTAGGAATTCTTCAATTCATGACGGGGGAGGGAGATAGTTTCTCATGGGGGGCATGGGGAGTCATCTCCACCACACACCCTGTGAGGCCCTTCCAGCCTGAACGCCACAGCACAGGTAAAATAGCTGTCTCTGGGGATAGATTGGGACTTTGCACAGCAAATGTCATCACCAAAATTTCAGAGGCCCCGCTTGAGATAGTGCGAACAGTCGCAGTATTTTCATGCTCATAGGTGGGTTGTTTCCTGGCATCTGAATGAGGAGATCCATGGATCGTTCCACAGGCTGGAGGGAATTCTTCCCGGGGCGGGGCAGGGTGGGGGAAGGCAGGGAGCCTGGATGAGGCTGATTCAGGCTTGGTTCTGAGCAAAGTTGCCAAGTTGGCCAAAGGTTCTTCCTATTTCTCTCTCTCTATCTCTCTCTCTCTTTTTTTTTTTTTTTTGGAAGATTTTATTTATTTATTTGAGAGAAAGAGAAAGAGAGAGAGAGAGAGAGAGAGCATGTCAAAGGGGAAGCAGACATCCTGCTGAACAGGGAGCCTGATGTGGGACTCGATCCTGGGACTCCAGGATCATGACCTGAGACACCCAGGTCCCCCTCTATTTTTCTCCATCTCCTAAGTCTACATTCCCTTCTGGTAATTCCTTTCTGGCCACAGGTTTCTGTGTTGCCTGCAAGGAGAGCAGTACCACACATTGCAGGGGGGCACTAGGCCTGTGATCAGAACGTCTGGATTCACGTTCTGACTCTGCCACTTACCAACGTCTGTGTGACCGTAGGCATGTCCCTTAACCTCAAAGATTCTCAGCTTCCTCTATTGAATGATGGAGAAACACCTCAAACAGGTGTTATGATATGTTATGAACAGGGTCAAGTGATAGAGTGCTTGTGTAAGTGACTTTTCAATAGTATAAGCTCTCTACTTACGATGAAAACTTATCCTCTTGAGAAATGACCTACTGACCACTCAGAATGTAATATTTGCATTTTCCTCCTATCCATCAAACTCTTATTCCTTTACTGGAACAGTCCTCAGTCAGCTTTTGGCAGGATTATACATGATTACTGTAATTCTCAGCAGGGTGTGTGCCATTATTAATTTTGGCTTAAGGAGCTTCTCATGGGGATTTTCATTTTATTTTGTTTATTTCTGAAGATTTTATTTATTTATTTGAGACAGAGAGAATGAGAGAGAGAGAGAGAGACAGAGAGAGAGCATGAAGAGGGGAAGTTTAGAGGGAGAAGCAGACTCCCTGCTGAGCAGGGATCCCCATGTAGGAGTCTGTCCTGGAACTCCAGGATCATGACCTGAGCTGAAGGCAGTTGCTTAACCAACTGAGCCACCCATGTGCCCCTTATTTTATTTAAGAATTATTTTTACTGGGGCATCTGGGTGGCTTAGTCATTAAGCATCTGCCTTTGGCTCAGGTCATGATCCCAGAGTCCTGGGATGGAGGCCCTCATCAGGCTCCCTGCTGGGCAGGAAGCCTGCTTCTCCTTCTCCCACCTGCCCTGCTTGTTCCCTCTCTCACTGTGTCTCTGTCCAATAAATAAATGATATCTTAAAAACATTATTTTTTTAAATTATTTTTATTAAACATTAAACACATAAAAATATTTATAATCTATGTGTAAGACAAAAGAACAACATTAAAATGAACACATTTATACCTGCCACCTAGACTGAGAAATAGAACATTATTAATTCTCTTGATGACCCATGAGTGCCTTCCCCAACTTCATTTTCCTCCCCTACCTGAGTTAACAGCAGTTCTGAATTTGGAGTTTACCTTTCCCTAACACTTCTTTGTAGTTTTACTATGTGTATATATTTCTAGTCAATATATTTTTTTCTAGTCAATATTTTTTTTATATTTGCACATTTTTGAACTTTATAGAAATGGTATTGAATTGAGGATATTCTTTTTGTGACCACAATGTTATGTTCCTGACAGTCATCCATTTTAAAACAATTGGCTATAGTTAATTGATTTTCACTCTTGTATAGTATTCCACTGTGTGAAAAACTCCATTATGGAGCACCCGGGTGGTGCAGTCCATTGAGCATTTGACTCCCGGTTTGGGCTCGGGTGGTGATCTCAGGGTTGTGCTATCCAGGCGGCGTCCGGCTCCACGCTCAGCAGAGTCTGCTTGACTTTCTCTCTCCCTCTGCCCCTCCCCTTCACTCTCTCTCTCTCTCTCAAACAAATAAGTAAATCTTAAAACAAAACAAAACAAAACAAAACAAAACACAAAACCCAAACTACTTTGTCCATTTCTTTCTTTTTTTTTTAAAATATTTTATTTGTTTATTTGACAGAAATCACAAGTAGGCAGAGACAGAGAGAGGGGGAAGCAGGCTCCCTGCTGAGCAGAGAGCCCAATGCGGGGCTCGATCCCAGGACCCTGGGATCATGACCTGAGCCGAAGGCAGAGGCTTTAACCCACTGAGCTACCCAGGTGCCCCACTTTGTCCATTTCTTATTGGTTAGACATTTAGATTGTTTTCAAGGTCATCCCCCCCTTCCCCATTTCTAGCAGTGCTGCCATGAAAGTTCTTAGGTGTGTCTCCTGGGCACCTGTGCAAGAGTTTCTCTTGGGTATGTGCTTGGGCATGGTTTCGCTAGGTCGTGGTTTATGCAAACTTTCAACTTTATTAGATAATACAAAAGTATACCTGTTTGTCTTTTCACCAGCAATTTATGAGGGTTCAACATCTTTGCCAATATTTAGTTATATGAGACTTTAACATTTTTGCCAATTTTTGGCTGTGTAGTAGCATTTCCTTATGCTGTTAGTGTACACTTCCTTGATTACTAATAAGATTGAGGAGAGTGTGGGTTGCTGAGTTTGTTAAGCGTCTGCCTTTGGCTCAGGTCATGATCCCAGAGTCCTGGAATGGAGTCCAGCATCTGGCTCCCTGCTCAGCGGAGAGTCTGCTTCTCCTTCTCTCTCTTCCTCTGCCTCTCCCCCTGCTTTTGCTTGATCTTTTTCTCTCTCCCAAATAAATCAAATCTAAAAAAACAAACAAACAAACTAATAAGATTGAACATATTTTCACACATTTATTGGCCATTTTTTTTTTTTTTGAACATTTAGAACATACATTGGGTTGCCTGGGTGGCTCAGTTGGTTGAGCATCTGCCTTCAGCTCAGGTCTGATCCCGGGATTCTGGAATTGAATCTGCATCGGGCTCCTTGCTCAACAGGAAGCCCGCTTCTCCCTCTGCTTGTGCTCTCTCTTTCTCTCTCTGTCAAATAAATAAATAAAATAAAGAAAAAAAACCATTACATTGGTTATCTCTCTCTTAAAGACATAAGTTTGGATTTAAAGAACAGTCCCTTAAATTGGTTTTAGACTGCTTTTTTCACTTTGTAGCTTGTTGGTTCACTTTCTGTATTTAGATGAAGAAAGTCTTAATTTTTTTTTTTGTTCCTCTTGAACAAAATGAATTAAGATACACAAAGACTTAACAAAAAACTAAAGAAAAATTTCATAAAAGGCTTAAATATCATTGAAACCCGCAGGCAATGGCTGTCTGCTGATACCATGTAGCAGAAGTTGGGCACACGCAGACACTTAGCAATTCAAGTATAGTAGCTCGCCCCTTGACCCCCAATACTGGTTTTGGTTTCCCTTTTCGAGGTTTCAGTTTCCCAGAGTCAGCCCTGACCCAGAAGAAGATGATCCTCCTCTGATATATGATCTGGTCAGTTGTCACCTAATGCTAGGTCACAATGCCTATGTCATTCACTTGATGTCATCTCAACATGTGGGGTGAGTACAGCACAAAAAGATATATATAAATATTTTTAAAGATTTCACTTATTTATTTGACAGAGAGAGATCACAAGTAGGCAGAGATGCAGGCAGAGAGAGAGGAGGAGGAAGCAGGCTCCCTGCTGAGCAGAAAGCCCGATGTGGGGCTCGATCCCAGGACCCTGAGATCATGACCTGAGCCGAAGGCAGAGGCTTTAACCCACTGAGCCACCCAGGCGCCCTACACAAAAAGATATTTTGAGAGCAAGAGACTATATTCACATATGTTTTGTTACATATATTGTTATAATTGTTTTATTATTATTATTGTTGTTAATCTCTTATGGTGCCCAGTTTATAAATTAAACTCTGTCATAAGTTTATACATATAAGAAAATCATAGTATATGTAGGCCGGTATTATCTACAATTCAGGCATCCACTGGGGTTCTGAGGACATTACCCCCACAGATAAGGGGTGCTGACTATATCTTTCATTCTAAGCAAACCCGACCTGCAATTTCTCATCGAATGGGCTGCTAATAGAGGGAAAATGTTTGTGGTTCCAGATTTACTGTAACACATGTAAGGGGTCTTTGGGATAGAGCTGCCACCTGTTAGTGGGTCATGTCTCCTGGTAAAGTGAGACAGCCCACATTAAGCTACAAGGCACTCTCCATAGCAAGCCCCACAGGAAGATGGGGATCTAGGTCCGAAGAGAAACTAAGTGACCCCTGTGTAGTAAAGTGCAGGGGAAGTCAGTGACCCTAACTCCAGACTCTGGGGATTCAGAGGATGCCTAGGATTACCTGTTGTGGGTGTCAGAATTTTAGATGGGATTCTAAGAGCACACAGTAGCAAAGGAGTGGGTGAGGGGATTTCAGGAAGGGTGTGCTCCAGGGGATGTGAAGGTACTGCTATTTATGTAGTCTGGAAAATGGATGGGAATACCAGAATATCACCGAAGACACAAGTCCCATTGGGCTTTTCAGTCATGGAGTAACATGACCAACTGGTTTTTCAGACTGACCCTGCCAGGTGACCGTGCAGAAGACATTGTACTGGAGATGCCCCCAAGGTATACTCCATTCTGGCCTACCTAGAAGCTACATGGGCCCAAAGTTCTCTAAAGCACAAAGAACTATCTTTTAAAAATCTTTTTTTAAAAAATTTATTTATTTATTTGAGAGAGAGAGAGAGAGAATGAGGGAGAGCATGAGTGGGGAGGTCAGAGGGAGAAGCAGACTCTCCATGGAGCTGGGAGCCTGATGCGGGACTTGATCCCGGGACTCCAGGATCATGACCTGAGCTGAAGGCAGTCACTTAACCCACTGAGCCACCCAGGTGCCCAATAATTAAATAATCTTAAAAAAAAAATTGTTCCCGACCTCAAAGCATGAATTTATTCTCCCATACAATCTTTTAGAACTTTTATAGTTTTTCTTTTTTACATTTAAGTAATTAATTTTCTTGGAATTGATTTTTTTTTTGATGTGATATGAGAGAGGGATCCGATTTTGTTTTTACTCCTAGAGAGAAGAAATTGGCATAGTGTTCTTCTCACTACTCTTCTGCAGTACTAGCTGTATCCCCAATTAAGTTCCTATTAATGCTTCTGAGTGTTTCTGGGTTTTATATTGCTGTGTTGATCTGTCTCTCCCCGTACTGATATCCCACTTGCTTAGTTACGTTAGCATTATAATAAATATTTTCTGGCAGGTTACATCCTTTAGTTTGTTCCTTAGGGCTGTCCTTGGTTTGCTGCTCTTTATGCAAATTTTATGGTAAGCTTGACAAGCTTCTTGAAAACCCTCTTGGAGTTTTGATTGGAAATGCACTGAATCTACAGCTAGCCTTTTAAAACGTGCTGGGGGTGTCCTCAATCTTTGCTTGCTTTTCTTCTCTGGAATAGCTGGGTGAGGATAGAATAATGGTTCCGTTATCCGCTGCTGCATAACAGCCACCCCACACTGAGCGGTTTAAAACTACAATCATTTATTTTGTTCACGGATCTGTAATTTGGGCATGGCTTGGTGGGCAGCTTGTCTCTCTTGCATGTGGGGACAGCTGGGGCAGCTCAAAGGCTGGAGCGGGGGAAGGTGAAGCTAGAATCATCTCAAGGCTTGTTTACTATGTGTCTGGCATTTGAGGATGGCTGTTGGCTGGGACCTCAGCTGGGGCTGTTGGCGGCAGTACCTATGTGTACCCTGTCCATGTGGCTGCTTGGCTTCATCTCAGAATGGTGGCCGGGGTCCAAAAGCAAGCATTCCCAATGGGCAGAGAGTGGAAGCTGCCTCTCTCTTTAGGTCTGGGTCTGGAACTTACACAGCAAGTCCAGATTCAAGGGGAGGGGACACAGAGCCCACTCCTTGGTGGGAAGAGCATCATAGAATTTTGAAACTATTTTTAAAATTTGCTACAAATAATGTCAGTTTTCGAATTCTTGTTTAAACTTGCCTTTGACGCTGTCTGGGGTTGATCATTTCTTGTGGAAGTTTAACCACAGATTCAATTTCTTTGTTTTAGGACCAACCGGATTTCCTATTTCTGAAGCCATTTTGCTGAGTTATATTTTTCTAGGGATATGTCCTTTTAAATCCAGTTTTTCAAATTTATGCACAGGATTATTTGGCTATAATATTCTCTCTTAGTATAGCTTATCTCTCATTTTGTTTGTTTTATTATTAATTTGAAAAAATCTTTTCTGTCAAAAGTTTTCAATTTTGTCTTTACAAAGAACTGAACTTTGATTTTGTTGCTTTTTTCTGTTTTATCTCTTTTCTGCTTTATTAGTGTTTATTCTTTTTCTATTATTTCCTTTTTCTTTTCAGTGTGTATTTTTTTTCTGATCCCTGTTTCTTGTTTCTTCAGCGAGATGCTTGGCTCATGAGTTTCCTTCTTTTTTCTTTTCTAAAGTTAACATTTTAATCACATATATCCTTTTTATTTTTATTTTATTTTATTTTTTAAAGATTTTACTTGTTTATTTGACAGAGATCACAAGTAGGCAGAGAGGCAGGCAGAGAGAGGGAGAAGCAGGCTCCCCACTGAGCAGAGAGCCTGATGCGGGGCTCGATCCCAGGACCCTGGGATCATGACCCAAGCTGAAGGCAGAGGCTTTAACCCACTGAGCCACCCAGGAGCCCCCACAGATATCCTTTTTTAAAATAATTTATTTATTTAAGAGAGAGAGAGTGGGAGATAGAATGAGCAGGGAGGATAGGGAGAAGCAGGTCGATCCCAGGTCCCCGAGATCATGATCTGAGCCAAAGGCAGACTCTTAACTGACTGAACCACCCGGGAGCCCCCATGGATGTCCTTCTAATAACACTTTAGCTAACAAGGTTTTATGTAGGTAGAATTGTCATTATTGTTCAGTTTAATGTGTTTCTGATTCTCAATATAGGACTTCTTTGACCCATGAAATGGTTAGAAATATTTAAAATTAAATATTAAAAAACTAAAATTTCAAAACTTATGGCACTTTTTAGTTCTGTCTTTGTTATTGATTTCTTAATTTTATAGTGGTCAGAACATAGTCTGTATAATGACAATTTGATGTGTTAGAGAAATTCATGTGTTATGGCCTCATATGTGGTCAATTTTTGTACATGTTTCACCTGTTCTTTCAAAGACTGTGTATTTTCCAGTTGTTGGGTATGATATTCTTTATGTGCCCGTTAGATTAGGCTTGATTTTTTTTTTTTAAGCTACCATGTTGAGGTGTGATTGACATACCAAAAACTGTACATATTTACTATATACAACTTGGTGATTTTGGAGAGCTAAGCATACATCTGTGAAACCATCACAATAGTCTGCCACAAACTCATCTCTCACATCTAAAACAGGCTTGAGAGTTGTATTATTTTTTTATCTGCTTCAGCTATTAATAACTAAAATAATTACATTACATATTCCACTGTGATGATGGTTTTGTCACTATCTCCTTTTGGTTCTACCAGTTCTTGCTTTATATCTTCAGTGACTCTTATTCAGTGAATTGCACTTTGTCATTTAAAGTAATGATCATCTTCATTTTTTGTAATGCTAGTTTTGTCCTTAAAGTTGATTTTGCTTGATATTAGTAAAAGTATGCTGACTTTCTTTTGGTTAATGTTTTTCTGGTTGTCATGGTCTGTTTGTGGACTCCTCCTTCCCCGACACTTCCTATGTTGAAATCCTAACTCACAAGGTAACAATATTAGTGTAAGGACCTATTTAGCCAGAGCGACTCCATCTTGGTTAAAAGCCATTTTGTTGTTTGTGCAGTAAAACTTAAACTGACCCTGCCCCCCTCTCCCCAGAGAAACTTACTTAGAAGCAAGTCTGGGAAACCAGTAAAATATGGTCGGCTAGTTCCTAATAACACAGCCCAGAATACAAGGCCAGGTTGGCCAGTTCCTGATAACAGAGCCCGGAATACAAGGATGAGTCGGGCCAGGTGGAGACCTCCAATCAGTGAGAAACACACATACTTTTTCTCTAACCACCAAAGAATGTAAACCCCACCGTTTGGGCACCAACCTTGAGCACCAATTCTGACTAGAGTAATAGGTTAGGTCAAACAGCTACTATAGGGTAAATTGTAATTCAATTGACCACCTGCATGTGACCTAACATGACTACAATCTCATTGGCCACCTATATGTGGCCAGACTTTTGCTCTATAAGAGGTAGTCTGTAAGATGAGGAGGGGTCTCCCTCTTTGGAGGCGGCCCTGACCGGTCAGCCAGTAGATTCTTGAGCGTAGAATAGAGATTTGCATAACTTTCACTTTGTCTCAGTCTCGTTTCATTTAATAATGGACCTAACAATTAGGAGGTGGGGCCTTTGGGAAGTGATGGAGTCCTGAGAGTGGGGCCCTCATGAATGGGATTAGTGGCCTTATAGAAGAGACCCCAAAGAGATCCCTTGCCCCTTCCACCATGTGAGGTCATGGGGAAAAGATGACCATTTATGAACTGGGAAGCAGGCTGTCACCACACACTAAATCTGCTAAGCCTTGACCTTGAACTTTTAGCCTTCATTACTGTAAGAAGTACATTTCTGTTGTTTGGAAGCCACTCTAAGGTGTTTTGTCTATGGTATTTTTATTACAGTACCCCAAATGGACTGGTGTATCCTTTTTCAACTTCTACCAGTTCTTCTGTGTTCTAATGTTTTAGTTTTATCTCCTATAAATAGCTTATAGCTTAGTTTTAAGTTAAAAATTCAGTAAAAAGACTTAGTTTAATCCATTTATATTTATGTTGTCTACTAATATATTTGAATTTATTTCAATCTTATTTTATGGCTTGTATTTGTTCTGTTTTTCTGTTTCCTTTTGTCTTTTCTTATTTTTTTTCAGGATTTTTTTTCTTTTTTAAAAAGACTTATTTATTTATTTTAGAGAGAGGGGGTGGGGGAAAAGGCAGAGGAAGAAAGAAACAAGCAGACTCTAAGCTGAGAATGGAGCGCAGTGCAGGTGGGACTCTATTTCACGACCCTGAGATCATGACCCTGGGATCACGACCTGAGCTGAAACCAAGAGCCAGATGCTTAACCGACTATGCCATCCAGGCACCGCTTTTTCTTGTCTTCTTCTATTTTTTATTTTTTAAAAAAATATTTATTTATTTATTTGACAGAAAGAGAGATCACAAGTAGGCAGGCAGAGAGAGGGGGAAGCAGGCTCCCCGCTGAGCAGAGAGCCCAATGCGGGGCTCAATCCCAGGACCCTGAGATCATGACCTGAGCCTAAGACAGAGGCTTAACCCACTGAACCACCTAGGTGCCCCTCTTGTCTTCTTTTGAGTGATTAAAGTTTTTTAAAATTATTTTTCCTTTGTGTACTGATTATGAACTATGTATGTGTGTGTGTATATATACACACACACACACATATTTATTTATTTACTTATTTATTTTAGAGGTTTCTCCAGAAGTTTTAATATGTACAAAGTTTAAATACCATCAATATCTTTATTCTATTCCTATCTAATATATGAAACTTAGAGTACTGGTTTGTTTTTGATTCTACAAATTAAACATTACTATGTTTTAATGTAATCAATGTCTTTTTTTAAAAAAATATTTTTATTTTTATTTATTTGACAGACAGAGATCCCAAGTAGGCAGACAGGTGGGCAGAGAGAGGGGCGGGGAGAAGCAGGCTCCCTGCTGAGCAGAGAGCCCGATGTGGGGCTTGATCCGAGGACCCTGGGATCATGACCTGAGCCGAAGGCAGAGGCTTTAACCCACTGAGCCACCCAGGCGCCCCAATGTAATCAATGTCTTGCTCACATTTGTTTTTTGCCTATTAGTTCTTTCATCTGGGACTATATTTTCCACTTAATTAATTAATTAATTTAAAAAATTTTTAAAAAAGATTTTATTTACTTATTTGATAGAGAGATATCACAAGAAGTCAGAGAGGCAGGCAGAGGGGGAGGGGGAAACAGGCTCCCTGCCAAGCTATCCCAGGATCCTGAGATCATGACCTGAGCTGAAGGCAGAGGCTTAACCCACTGAGCTACCCAGGTGCCCCTAAATAATTTATTTTAGGGAGCTCCATTAATGACCTGCTCTCTCAGGTCTTGTTTGACTTAAAATGTCTTTAGTTTGCTATTGTTCTTGAGAGAGTTTTGCTGAGTATGGACTTCAGGTTGATAATTATTTTATCTCATTATATTCCACTGTCTTCTGGTTTTTCATTACTACTTTTTAAAGATTATTTATTTATTTGACAGAGAGAGAAAAAGAGAGACCACAAGTAGGCAGAGAGGCAGACAGAGAGAGAGAGAGGGAAGAAGACTCCCTGCTGAGCAGAGAGCCCAATGCGGGACTCAATCCCAGGACCCTGAGATCATGACCTGAGCTGAAGGCAGAGGTTTTAACCCCCTGAGCCACCCAGGTGCCCTCATTGCTACTTTTGATTAGCAAATAGTCTAATTGTTCTTTTAAGGGTGATATATTTTTTTCCTTTTTGGTTGCTTTATTTTAATTTTTATTTTAAATTGAGGTATAGTTGAAGGCAGCAACCTCTTCGACCTCAGCCACAGCAACTTCTTCCTAGGAACATCGCCAAAGGCAAGGGAAGCAAGGGCAAAAATGAACTATTGGGACTTCATCAAGATAAAAAGCTTTTGCACAACAAAGGAAACACTCAACAAAACCAAAAGACAACTGACAGAATGGGAGAAGATATTTGTAAACGACATATCAGACAAAGGGCTAGTATCCAAAATCTATAAAGAACTTACCAAACTCAACACCCAAAGAACAAATAATCCAATCAAGAGATGGGCAGAGGACATGGACAGACATTTCTGCAAAGAAGACATCCAGATGGCCAATAGACACATGAAAAAGTGCTCCACATCACTCGGCATCAGGGAAATACAAATCAAAACCACAATGAGAGACCACCTCACACCAGTCAGAATGGCTAAAATTAACAAGTCAGGAAATGACAGATGTTAGCAAGGATGCAGAGAAAGGGGAACCCTTCTGCACTGCAAGCTGGTGCAGCCACTCTGGAAAACAGCATGGAGGTTCCTCAAAAAGTTGAAAATAGAGATATCTTATGACCCAGCAATTGCACTACTGGGTATTTACCCTAAAGATACAAACGTAGTGATCTGAAGGGGCACGTGCACTCGAATGTTTATAGCAGCAATGTCCACAATAGCCAAACTATGGAAAGAACCTAGATGTCCATCAACAGATGAATGGATAAAGAAGAGGTTATATATATATATAATGGAATACTATGCAGCCATCAAAAGAAATGAAATCTTGCCATTTGCACCACATGGATGGAACTAGAGGGTATTATGCCGAGCGAAAAAAGTCAATCAGAGAAAGACAACTATCATATGATCTCCCTGATATGAGGAAGTGGAGATGCAACATGGGGGGTTTGGGTGGTAGGAAAACAATAAATGAAACAAGATGGAATCAGGAGGGAGACAAACCATAAGAGACTCTTAATGTCACAAAACAAACTGAGGGTTGCCAGGGGGAGGGGGGTGGGGAGAGGGTGGTGGGGTGATGGACATTGGGGAGGGTTATGTGCTATGGTGAGTGCTGTGAAGTGTGTAAGCCTGGAGATTCACAGATCTGTACCCCTGGGGCTAATAATACATTATATGTTTATAAAAAATTAAAAAATTAAATTGAGGTATAGTTGATATATATATCATATTAGTTTCAGGTGTACAACATAGTGATTCAATTATTATATACATGATAAAATATTCACCATGATCAGTGTAGTTGCCAGCTGTTACTATACAAAGTTATTACATTATGGACTATATTCCTTATGCTGTACTTTTCATTCTGTGACTTTTACTTATTTTATAAATGGAAGTTAGTGTCTCTTAATCCCCTTCAGCTATTTTATCTATCACCTACCCTCTGGCAACTGCTGGTTTCTTAAATACAGAGTGTTCTCTGTATTTATAAGTCTGTTACTTTTTTTCTTCAAATTTTTATTTAAATTCTAATTAATTAACATACAGTTAAATATGTGCAATATATTTTTTTTAATTTTTATTTATTTGACAGACAGAGATCACAAGTAGGCTGAGAGGCAGGTAGAGAAAGAGGAGGAAGCAGGCTCCCTGCTGAGCAGAGAGCCCGATGCGGGGCTCGATCCCAGGACCCCAGGATCATGACCTGAGCCAAAGGCAGAGGCTTTAGCCCACTGAGCCATCCAGGCACCCCTGTGCAATATTGGTTTTAGGAGTAAAAGTTAGTGGTTTATCACTTACATACAACACCCAGTGCTCATCACAACAAGTGTCCTCCTTAGTGCCCATCAGCCATCTAGCCCATCCCCCACCTATCTGTCAACCCTCAGTATGTTCTCTATCAAGAGTCTCTTATAAGTCTGTTTCTGTGTCTTGTTTGTTTGTGTTGTTTTTAGATTTCACATATAGATGAAATCATGTGGTATTTTTCTTTCTCTGACTTTTTTCACTTAGCATCATGCGCTCGATCTATCCATGTTGACATGAATGGCAAGATCCCATTCTTTTTATGGCTGAATAATATTCCATTGTGCTTATATACCATATTTTCTTTATTCATTTATCAATTGATGGACGCTTGGTCTGCTTTCATATTTTGGCTATTGTAAATAATGCTGCAGTAAGCACAAGAGTGCATCTATCTTTTTGAATTAGTGTTTTTGGAGTTACTGGGTTGTATGTGTGGTGTTTCTATTTTTAATAGTTTGAGGAGCCTCCACGCTGTTTTCCATAGTGGCTGCACCAGTTTACATTCCCCCAACAGTGTATGAGGGCTCCCTTTTTCCATATCCATGCCAACATTTGTGATTTCTTATCTATTTGATACTACCCATTCTGACTGTTGTGAAGTGATATATCACAGTGGTTTTGATTTGGATTTCCTTGATGATCAGTGATGCTGAATATTCATCTTTTCATGTGTCACTTGGTCATCTGTTTGGCTTATTTAGAAAAATGTCTATTCAGATTCTCTGGCCATTTTTTTTTTTTTGAAAGAGAATCTCTTTTTTAAAATTTTTTTTTATTTTTTAAGATTTTATTTATTTATTTGACAGACAGAGATCACAAGTAGGCAGAGAGAGAGGAGGAAGCAGGCTCCTCGCTAAGCAGAGAGCCCGTTGCGGGGCTCGATCCCAGGACCCTGGGATCATGAGCTGAACCGAAGGCAGAGGCTTTAACCCACTGAGCCATCCAGGCGACCCTCTCTGGCCATTTTTAAATCGGTTTATTTTGTTTCTTTTGGTATTGAGTTGTATGAGTTTTTTTTTTTTTTTTTTAAAGATTTCATTTATTTATTTGACAGAGACAGACACAGTGAGAGAGGGGGAAGCAGAATTCCTGCTGAGCAGGGAGCCCAATGCGGGGCTCGATCCCAGGACCCCAGGATCATGACCTGAGCTTAAGGCAGATGCTTAATGACTGAGCCACCCAGGCACCACAAGTTGTTGTTGTTGTTGTTTTTTTTTTTCAAGATTTCATTTACTTATTTGACACAGATTGAGAGAAAGCAAGAGAGTGGCAGAGGGAGAAGGAGACGCACTGAGCAGGGAATCCCCACTGAGCAGGGAATCCGACATGGGCTTGATCCCGGGACACTGAGATCATGACCTAAGCTGAAGGCAGATGCTTAACCGACTGAGCCACCCAGGCACCCCTTGTCTTTTACCATTTAGTATGATGTTTACTGTAGGTTTTTCAGAAATACCCTTTATTGGCTTGAGGACATTCTCTTCTATCCTAGTTTGCTAAGAGTTTTTTTTTTTTTTTTAATCATGTATAAGTGTTGAATTTTGTCAAGTGCTTTTTCTGTATATAGTGAGATGATCATATATTTTTTCCCCTTTTATTCTGTTAATATAGCTAATTACAAGACTGATTTTTGGATGTTGAGCCAATCTTGTATTTGTGGGATAACCTTCACTTGGTTAAGGGTGTATTATTTTGCTATATTATTGGAAATAATCTACCAAAGTTTTGTTAACATTTTTTTCATTTATATTCCTGAGGGATATTTGTAATTTTCTTTTTTGGTAATATCTTTGTCTGATTTTGATATCAGATTGAAATCAAGGTTTGATACCAAATAACGGTAATGTTAGCCTCATAGGTTAATTTGGATAGTTTGCACAGCATTGGTAATATAATTAGTAAAGTTAACCAGTGAGGCCCTCTGGGCCTGAACTTTTCTTTTTGAGGGATTTTTAAATTACAAATGCAATTTTTAAAAAAGACATAGGACTATTGAAGTTATCTATTATATTTTAGTTGAGCTTTGGTAGTTTGTGTCTCCCAAGAAATTTATCCATTTCATCTAAGTTGTCATATAGGTTGACACAGACTTGTTCATAATATTCCCTTATTACCTTTTAATGCATATAGAATCCGTAGCGGTGTCCACTCTCTTATTTGTTACTCTCTTACTGGTAATTTGTGTCTTCTCTTTTTTTCCTGCATTCTTCTACCTTCAAGTCCGGAAGAGAGAGAGTTTCTCTTCCATCAGCTCCTCTGAGTATCTCGGAATTGAGACTCATTTGGTTTCACTGGCCTGATTTTAGTCATGTAGCGATAGCTGATAAGATGGCCGTGCTCGGATTCGTTGGGGGATGAAGTCAGCATCATCCTAGCTACATGGACTGAGAATGGGAGGAGGAAAGTCAGAATCCTTTAATTTTAAAAATGAGGAATGGATGCCAGGCAGTAGAAAGCACATATGGTTATTATATCATTTACAGGTTATTTTTTTTTCTGAAGAAATCTAAAAATTTTCAATAACCAAGTTTATAAACTTATTTTATGTTTTTTTCATTAAAAAACTCCCTCCATATCCTTAATAAGACAACTTTTACTTATATTTTCTTTTTTAATGTTTTCATGGTTTATATTTATCTATTTGATTCATTTTGAACTTACTGGAATTTAAGATCTAACTTCACTTTTTCTTCAAGATGCTAGATGATTTCTTAATTTACCTTCATTTATTCAACTTACTCCTTCAGTAAAACATAAAACCTGTTTTGTAATGTGTACTTGGTCTGCACCAAGCCCTGTCTAAGCATTATTACAAATCTTAATGCATTAATGTTTATAAGGATTCTATGAGGTAGACACTACCTTAAATATTATACATATATCTATCTATACTATCCATATATAAAACTGAGATACAAAGAAGTATTGCCTAATCAAGATTCAATAGCTAGTAGATATCTGGGATCTCAACCTAGGTAGTAGGCTTCCAGTACTTTTTGAGGGGCTTCCAATTTCTGTACTATAATGCTTCTCAAAATGATTGATGTCCACAACATGACTTGTAGCTACTCGCTTTACAGCTAGTAGACTTCTGTAGTACCCACCAACTGGTTTGTACCAAGAATCAGTTGTTTGTTTCCAAATCTTGATTTGATAATTAGACTTGTTATTATATTCACATATATTCACTAAATAAAGATAAACCAATGAAATATGAGTGTAAAAACAAAGCTGTCTATGAAACCCAAGTTGATTCCTTTCAACATATTCCATAGAGCCAAGTAATGAAAAAATGTGGTTGATTGAGGTGTGGGCAAGAACTGTGAAGACTGGCAAACAAACATAAAACAAAAATTCCAGAATTCTGTTCTCAGAAAGTTTCCCAAGCATCTTTGGGACTTTTGTATTACCAAAACAAATCCTGATAATTAGAGAGGGTGCATAATGAATGTGGTTTAAGTAAGAAAGACTAAAACAATCATCACACTCATTCTCATAGAAAAGGATATTTTTAGATTAGTGAATACATATTGCTTATAGGCTTAATTTCAAATAAGTACTTAAGGTGTGTATCACTTTTAAATTATTCTTCTGTTTTAACTTCCCCGTCTTCCCCAACCAACCAACCAAGTACTAATCCTAATCTTTCTGAAAGGAAAGTTTCTACCTGGTTAGGCAATAGTCTTGACATCATTTATTGATTTGAACTCCTTTTTTTTTTTTAACTGATTAGAAAACCTACTTAATCATTTATTAGATCCTTATGTGTATTGTATTATCTTTTCAGATTATATATCGAGTTTGATTTTTCTATTTGTTAGTTCTTGATTTCATGTTTTTTTAAAAAAGACTATTTATTTATTTAACAGAGAGATACATAGCTAGAGAAGGAACATAAGCACAGGAAGTGGGAGAGGGAGAAGCAGACTTCCTGCTGAGCAGGGATCGGATACAGGGCTCGATCCTAGGACCCTGGGATCATGACCTGAGCTGAAGGCAGATGGTTAATGACTGAGCCACCCAGGCACACCTTGATTTAGTGTTTTAATACCCGATACTTTTTTTTTTTAAAAAGAGATTTTACAGAGAGAGACACAACGAGAGAGGGAACTCAAGCAGGGGGAGTGGGAGAGGGACAGCAAGGTTCCCACTGAGCAGAGAGCCCGACGTGGGGCTTGACCCCAGGATCCTGGGATCAGGACCCCAGCCGAAGGCAGATGCCCAAAGACTGAGCCACCCAGGCACCCCTACTTTCTTTTTTTAAAAATATATTATTTATTTATTTATTTGAGAGAGTGAGGGAGCAGAGAGAGAGAGAGAGTACCAGGTTGGGGGAAGGGTAGAGGGAGAGGGAGAAGCAGGATCCCCACTGAGCAGGGAGCTTGATGTAGGACCGGATCTCAGGGCCCTGGGCTCATGACCTGAGCTGAAGGCAGACGCTCAACCAACTGAGCCCCTTACACCTGATACTTTCTTCACTTTATTATGTCTTGGATATTTCACCTCATTAAATTTTCCATATATGTCTTATTTCTGAAGTTTATCATCAATATATTCTTTTTTTAAAAAAGATTTTATTTATTTACTTGAGAGAGAGTGAGAGAGAGAGCATGAGAGGGGAGAGTGTCAGAGGGAAAAGCAGACTCCTGCTGAGAAGGGAGCCCGATGTTGTACTTGATCCCAGGACTCCAGGATTGTAACCTGAGCCAAACGCAGTTGCTAACCCAACTGAGCCACCCAGGTGCCCCTCGTGAGTATATTCTTGTTGAGGACCTTTTTATCAGTTATGAAAGGTTTTATCAGTTATGATGGTTGCTCTTTGTCATTATAACTTTTAAAAAATATTATCTATTTATTTATTTGAGAGAGAGAGAGTGTGTGCGAGCAGGGTGGGGAGAAAGGGGGCAGGAGAGAATCTCAAGCAGACTACATACTCAGTGCGAAGCTGAACCCGGGGCTTGATGTCATGACCCTGAGATCATGACCAGAGCTGAAGTTGAGTCAACTGCTCAACCAACTGAGCCATCCAGGCACCCCTGTTTATTGTTATAACTTAAAATGAGACAAGACTGAGAAACTCAGATATAGCATAGGGTCACAAGCATGAACACATACCAACATAGCAGTGGATACTGAATTTTCTGTACCCTCTGAGAAGATTGCATGAGCCAATAATACATGTAAGAAACCATTGCAGATTAGAGCACATGGTAAAAACTGTCAAGAAGGAGGTAGTTCATGGGGATCAGGACAGGACTGCCTTTATAGAGGTTTAGGCAAGGAGATAAACTTGCCCTCTCTCAGGCCCAGCTCATTTTTATGAGAGGACCTTGCTCATTCGATCTCTAAACACCTGCTTCACCTGTTTGTTCCTCAGGGTGTAGATGAAGGGATTGAGCATCGGGGTCACCACGGTGTTGAGCAAGGCCACCACCTTGTTTTTGTCCTCTCCCTCATTGCCCTTCCCTGACCGGACGTACATGAAGATGCAGCTGCCATAGAAGAGGGACACGACAATGATGTGGGAGGAGCAGGTTGAGAAGGCTTTCTGCCTCTCCTTGGCTGAGGGGATGCGCAGGATGGTGTGGAGGATGTGGCCATAGCAGGTGGCCGTCACGGACAACGTGCCCAGTAAACTGACGTTGGCCGTGATAAAGCCCAGGAGCTCTATCAGACTCGTGTCTGCACATATGAGCTCCAGGAGTGGGAAGTTGTCACAGAAGAAATGATTAATGACATTGGGGCCACAGAATGGCTGTTGAAAAGTGATGAAACTTGGGAAGATGATGAGAAGGAATCCTGCCGTCCATGAACAAAAAACTAGCTGGACACAGACCCTTTTGCTCATGATGGTGGCATAACGCAAGGGGTTACATATGGCCACATACCTGTCAAAGGACATCACTGCCAGTAGGAAGAACTCGGTGGTGCCCAGGAAGAAATAGAGGAAAAACTGGAGAAAGCAACCTGTGAGAGAAATGGCCTTGTATCCAGTCAGGATGTTGGTCAGCATCTTGGGGAAGATGACCGAGGTGAACCAGATCTCCAGGACAGCAAAGTTGCGGAGGAAGTAGTACATCGGGGTGTGGAGGCGCCTGTCCATGAGGGTGATGCCCACAATGAGGAGGTTCCCCAGCAGAGTGAGGAGGTAGGTCAGGAGCAGCCCCAGGAAGATGAGCATCTGTAGCTCACAGGCATCTGAGAGCCCTAGCAGGACAAACTCAGTGACAGTGGTGTGGTTCCTCATGATTCCACTGATGTCTACCGGGGGTGGCCAATCAGAGGTGTGCAGCATCAGGAGTTGTGGTGTTCTGGGTACCTGAGGGCACTTGGAACTGAAAGGAAAGACGGATGAGTGTTCCATTTTCAGCTGAAGGAGTCCTTTTGTTTTTGGATCTATCAGTCCCTTTCTCGGCCTCCTCAGGCTTGTTGTCCAGATTCCTCATTGAGTTAGCATCAAGTCACATGTATTCTGACCCAATTTAAATCAATTTTCTGGGATTCTTTGGGGAAAGTATTGCCTTTACCAATTCTTTTTCATTTCTCGTGTTTCTTTCTTTCTTTTTTTTTTTTTTTAAATTTTATTTATTTGTTTGAGAGAGAGAATGAAAGAGAGAGCATAAGAGAGGAGAGGGCCAGGAAAAAAAAAAAAAAAAGAGGGGAGAGGGCCAGAGAGAGAAGCAGACTCCCTGCTAGGAAACTGTATTAAGCTCCTTTATTCTTTTCTTTTAAATTAGATGATGGTTCTTTTCATATTCACCCAAATGTACAAGGGGCCTCTCAAGTGTATTAAAACAAATCCCTCTGCAATTCCTGTGTCCAATGGATCACAGACCTTTATAGAAAACATTGATGGAATAATTACTCTAGAGCTTGTTACAGAAGGCATTTAAGTTAGAGATGGTGGTTGCACCTGAGCTCCATCATTCACGAACTTGTCTAGGACCAGTTATCTACACCACCAAAACTTTTCCTTGATGGGAACTATAACAGCATATTTGTAAAGAGTTCTCCCAGAGTTTAAATGAATGGTACATACCCAACACTTAGCACAAGGCTAGCCACAGAGCAAGCAGCTGTGTAATGTTAGCTATTTTAATTTCTCCCTTTGTGACTGAAACTCTAGTAAGACAATAAGAGGAAATCAGAGTCAAATTGGAGAAAAGACACTGGGATTTGGGGCCATAAGTATTTAAACAAAAAGTTAAAAAATATGAAGGCATTGTCAGCTCATTATAGAAAGTTTAGGAAACACAGAGAAGTGGAATAAAAAGAATCACATGTAGCCCCACAGAGGCACTTTGATGCACAATTTGATTTATTTCTATTATATTTTTCCATTCTTATCTAGTGTTTATTGTCTTACCTACCATGCTCATAGATGATGTATTTTGCTTCTCTTTCCTTCTGACATATTACTGTAAGAAATTTTTGTCAGTTTATTACAAACTTCTTGTTATTATATTATTTGATTTATACATTGGGAGGGAAGCATGTGCTTTGAAACTGATATATAGTGAGGAAGAGAGCATATATTTGTAGATGTGGCATCATGTTTAATATTTTGGAAAAATATCCTAAATATGATAACACAGATAATAACAATGGTGATATTCAGAATTGTTCATTGGCCAGTTTCAAATTCAGATGTTTGTTTTAAATAATTTTTAAATGGCTTATTTTAAGTGATTGTTATTTCTGGTTTTTATATTGTTTAATATTGTCCATGGAGGTCCTGGTAAAGAACTAGGCAACATTGCCATTGGTTTTTTTTTTTTTTTTTTTTTTTTATAGATTTGACAGGTTAAGGCAAGCTTCTGTAGAGAGCAGGAAAATGTGATAAGATTGCATCAGAAGAGTGGTAACACACTACTGTATAGCTATGTGAGGTATGTATTTTTATGGAGAAGGACTGGATGAGAACATTTAAAAATTAACATGATCGCCAGTAAGGATGGGAGGATTGTGGATGATTTGTCTTTCCTCTTTTAATTAGTGCTTATAAAATAACTTAAGTTCAAACTCATAAGAGAAGCCGGCACAGTGAGACCACTTGTGTTAAGAGGTGGGCAGAGCACTTTGGGAGAGACAAATGGGAAACAAATGACTGTCCATGAAAACAGTGAGAAAAAGCTTTAGCGATTCTGTGACTCAGCAGCTGGATCTGAGTCAGAATACTGAGAATGATGAAAAAAATCAAAGGCCATAGCCTGCCAGTGGCACCGGCAGACAGATGACAGGTTTCTAGGCAGAGCGTCCAGAACTATCAGATTCCTCTTCCCCCATTCCCAAAATGCTCAATGCAGGTTACCTACTAGCTACCAGGTGAGGTGCTCAGTTTTCTTCACAAGGCACTTGCGATGATGGAGACCCCTGGTTTTCACAGGAGACTCCAGGCTCTACAATGTTGCCTGAGGACCACACCTCTTTGGGGGACTCACCAGAGATTCAAAGTGAAGGAAGCTCCAGAGCTGTAACATGGTCTGCAGGTCATGGACATAGGCAGGTCCTGTCCTCTCTGTAGTGCATGTGTCACAAACCTCCATGTTTTCCAACAACCAGTCTTCCTTATGAAATGCTCCCCAACTCCTTTGTCACCAACACATCCCCAGACCTCCTCAGAAATGAGCGATCTTGGGTATTCCCCAGAACTTCTGGGTTCACCAGTTTTCAGGAAGTTTCTATTGCTTCTGCCCTATCACAGTACCCCTGCTGGGCCACCTTCTTGGGGAAATGGATGTAGACACACAATTAATTATTTACCCATCCCTCCTAAACTAAGGCAAAGACAGACGTCAACTGGTGCAGATTCATATGACTCATCTTCAGTTGGGCTTAAGAGGCTTCTGGCTAATGGTACATGCCTTTCCAGGGTCATGGTGCCCATAGAGGATTCTGGGGTAAACAATTAGTGGGAGACATCTTGTCTCTGTGGAGGTGGCATCGGGCCGGGGCTGCTTGAGGTTCTGTTTGGTCTCCATGGGGCTCAGAGATACACAGGTACACAGCTCAAACTTAACCAATCTAGAGAGTCCCTCTCTTCTTTTGCAGCATGAAGCTGTGCTTCCCCTGAGATTCATTACCATCGCTGGTAATAGGGAGTTAGGAAGGTCCCTTACCTCTAACTTTCTTCAAATTTGAGATGGAGACTTTACTTTTTTCTGGCTGAGAAACTCAAAACTCCTCACGATGTTTAATTATAACAAAGAAGTTCAGCTATCAAAACATTCAACAAAGTTTTGCTGAGTGCTTAATGTGTGACAAGTAATGTCTAGATGCCAGAGATGTACAGGCAGAGCCTTGTGGGGACCAAAGACAATAAGCAATCACACAAGTGGTTAATTACTATGGTGACGAGTGTCTTGAAGGAGAGCTCATAGGATATCCTGAGCTAGACTGAAGGACGAGGGAAGGTGTCCTTGATGGAGTTCTATAAACCTGAGACCCGAAGGATGAGTTGGAGTGTGGGGGATGAAAACTTTTCATTAATTAATTAATCCTTCATTCAACACATGTTCACTGAGCACCTACTATGCGCCAAGCACTGTGCTATGCAGTGAGGATGACTATGAGTGGTAAGTGAAAGAAACATGCTCCTAGTCCCCATGGAACTTACTTTTCATTGGGAGAGCCTTGGTAAGAGGATCTTAGGACATAGTCCCCAACTTGGCTTTTGACCCATTGAAGGGACAACTACTGTGCGATCCCACCTTCTTTCTTTGGTCACCACATTACCACTTAGAGTGGATAAAACTGGCTGATGTAAGTTGACCGCAGTAAGTAGTATCATTTTAGGAGTCAATGGTGTGTTTGGAAAGGCAAACGAGTGACTGACTTTCAGCTGCTCTCTGTTTTTAAATGGCTCAGTGAGTTAATTTGACTATGGTTTCTCTCTCCTGAGAATCTGGCTGTTCTTGATGTGGCAGGATGGCTAGTGTTGGTGAACTGCTCCCTAAACACTTAGATGTCATGTAAACTGCTTGTGGAGTCACCTTACCAGGCGGTAAGAGGCAGACTATACCGCTGACCCATAAGAAGGAGGCCCAGACAACTGGACATCTGCGGATAAAGAGTGAACGTGGTACCCACTGTACCTGCTGGATCTGCTTATCGAATTGTTATTCCTTCTCTGGCCAGATCAGAAGGGCCTTTTTAAGCCTTGCAGCTTTTGAGTGGTGATCATCCATCATTGGGCACCTGCCAGGCACGGTGAGAAATGAGAACATTGACTCCCCTCTGTGACTAGGCTTATTCCCTTTTCTTCCATGGAATTCCCTTTTCTTCCCTGACAATGGTTTTATCCTTGTTATATGAATCTTTGTTTGTGGGTAAAGGGCTCCTCATCTGAAAGAAAAAGAGCCTGACTTACCGTCCTGAAACTGGGAAATTAGTCTTTTTCTCACACTAACACTCAGAGGAGGAAAACATGTTAATATATATGCACTAACAAGACATTGTAAGGACTGCGAAGGTACAGAGTGGGTGTTTGAGGAGAGAAAACCAGGTGAGACCTGCCTTAGATGATTGCCGCGAAAGGCATGCCCGAGGAAGTATGACTGTAGCTCAGACACGAAGGCAGAATCAAGGTTTTCCAGGTGACTGGTCATGAAAGTTTCCAGGCAAAGAGAATAGAGTATTTCAAGGCCATGATATGGCAAAGAGCTGGTGTTCCTGAAACAGCAAGAAGGCCAGTGAGTCAGGAAGAGGGTGATGGCGTTGTGAGATTTGGCTGGAGTGTTGTGCTTGGGTTCAAAATCTGCAGAGCCTTAAAGACCTGGCCTGCAAGGAGGATGATGCATTCCAAGTGCAACTGGAAGCTACTGGAAGGTCGTCAGCGGAGAAGTTGACACAGTCTTGTTATGCTTTAAAAATTCATCACTCTGGGGGATGGTCGGAAGAAGAAATTGGAGCAGGCAAGAAGAACAGGAAAAGAGGTGAAGGGACATATTGTTGGGATGGAGGAGAAATCACATAGAAAAATCTTCACTACTTTTAACGAAGAGTTACTTGTTTAGGAAAAAAAATTAATGGCAGGCAAATGTAGATTGAAGGCATGATAAAGAAACTGTGGTCGGAGGATAAAATCTTGAAAAGGATCAGGCTTGGCTAGGTAGGCCGAACACAGAGAGAGGATCCTTGAGGAGGGAATCGGTGGTGGTCTGGGTGGACTGCAGCCCATTGATGTCTGGGAAGTCCATCTGCAGGTGTCAGAAGTTTTTGGCTGGTTGGTAGTTCAGGAGTGTGACTATAGTTTCTCGAGAGGCTGGGGGATAAACTGTCGGGAGAGCTAAGGAGAAATCATATCCTCAGTGGATGAAAGAGTAGGCAGGTCCTCAGGATCAGGACAGAAGCGCTGACTCTAAGTCCAGGGTCCAATTCCCAGGACAGGGCACAAGAGCCATCGTTTCAGGATAGGGAAAACGTTTAGTCACTACAAAAGGAGCACCAGGGTGAATGTGGTCTACCAGGGGGTGAGACTGAGGCTGAGTCCCACAGAGCTGGCCTGGATCTTTTTCCAAACCCTCCCTGCCCACAGAACTTGGAGGAAAGGGTCAAAAGAGGAAAGGACAGGTTTGTCATGTCCTGATTCCTAACTCAGACACTGTGAGCTAATAAGTGCTTGTTGTCTTAAGGTGTCTTAAGTTTAGGGATAGTACCTGCAACAGCAGATAACGAATACAGTTCTCTTCAGGATCCTAGCTTTTACTTTTGAGGTGTCCTGGTGGGGCATATAATACAGGGTGATCTGGGTATAGATATCTTATCTTCTGTACCTTTGTTCTTGAGCTCCCTGCTGATGAAAGCTACTTTGAACTTTCTTATACTGTAAATCTTGAGCTTAGTTTACATCATCAAGAATTCTCATATAAACTCTTAGAGAGCAGTATTTGCCACTTCCTGAGTTTGAATAGAGAGACTTCATTGTCTGAGTGGTTAGGGACAAGCTTACAAATACTGACATCATAACTCTCTTCTCAGTTTTATGACACTCCAGTTGTTGGACAGCTCTCTTTGCTATATACTAAACAATGAGCTTGAGAAATGGACAAAGGGACCAGTTCCAATGCCAGTGGAAACTGTTGTGAAGAGTTCCTCTTCCCAGTCAACATGCTTGTCCCAAATTTGCTGTGCCCACAATAGAGATGTCTAAGACAGATCCAACTTTGAACCTCCCAAGCCAGATTTTCTCCTTATTGCTCTGCTTCTGTGATATCATCTTTCTAATTACCTGGACTCAATACCTGGGGCTCTCCTTTGTGTTTTTTCTCTGTGACATTTTACCTTTTCAGTACCCAAGGCCTAGGAGGTTCTGCTTGTGCAGCATCTCATATTTTTTCTTGTTGCATTGCCATGGGTACTACTCAAGGTCATAGTCATATTCCCTCCTGTTTGAAGCATTTCTGTTATCTTTTCATTTTAACCTTTTATTATGGAAATTTCAAACATTTCCAGAAGTAGACAGATTATACAAGGAATCTTCACGTACTCATTAGCTAGCTTTGACAATAACCAGGTCGTGGTCATCCTTTTCTCACCTAGACTACCAGCTACTTTCCCCTTTCCCACAGTATTGTGAAGCAAATCCCAGACATTATATAATTTCATCTGTAAATATTTCAGAGTATTAAAGCCATAGTACTCTTTAAAAATGTAGAGATAACACCATTATTACTTACAAAAATGGAAAATGCAGCAATCATCTAAAGGGTTATTATTTTCATTTGAATTGTCCTGACTATTAATAAGGTTGAATGACTTTTCACTTATTTCCCAGCCCTTTGGGTTGCTTTTCTGTCAGGTGTCTCTGCATATCCTTTGCTCATTTATCTATTTGGTAGCTTGTCTTTGTATCTTACGAATAATAACCCCTTATTTGTAGCATGCATTTTCCATCCACCCCTTGCTGCATACCCATTCAAACCTGTTCATGCTGTTATTTTTTCCTTGACCCTTGGATGGAATTCAGGACAGGTATGATGGATTTTCTGGCTCCTCACCTCATTATTTCAGAAGTCCTCCATTCAGTGCAAGTCCAAAGAATGGGGTTTTTAAATTGCCCATATAATAATCCTATATAATTGTTAGAATTCTGAACATCACTGAAAGTGAAAAGGTACCCTTCCAACACCTAAGGCCGCTTTCAGGTGGGAAATCTTCAGAGGGAAAGGATGTGTGTTCTTGGCCTCATCTGCCTTAACTGTGCAAGCCCACCTTCCCCTTACCCGTGTTTTCTACCCCTGCCCTCTTCCAGGGATATGAGGATGGGGTAGTTGTGGCAAGTAGGGGGTGGGGAACCTAGAGAAAATGGAAGGTGGTGTGAGCACAGACGGTAGTGCCGCTGATGGTTAGAAGTGGTGGGGTGCTGTATGTATTTTGGCAGTATAGCTCACAGAATTTGCTGATAGATTGACTGCAGGATAGGAGAGAAAGAGGGGAGTCAAAGATAACATAGTTTTGTTCTGGAATCTGTATTTTTCTTACTGTGTTCTTTTAACACATAACATCTTATGTTATGTGTTAGCATATGTTATGTTAACATATGTTAACATAACACAAAATTTGCCATTTTCACCATTTTAAAGTGTACCATTCGGTGGCATTAAGTACATTCATAGTGTTGCGCAATCATCACCATTCCCCACCTCCAGAACTTTTTCATCATCCCAAACCAAAACTCTGTTTCCATTAAATAATAACTCTCAATTCCCACACTCGCCTCCAATTCCTGGTGACCACCATTCTATCTTCTGTCTCCATGATTTTGACTACTCCAGATCCCTCACATAAGTGGCATCATATATTATTTGTACTTTTGTGTCTGGCTTATTTCACTTAGCAGAATGCCTTCAAGGTTCATCCACATTGCAGCATGTGTCAGAATTTCATTCCTTTTTTTTTTTTTTTAAAGATTTTTAAAAATTTATTTGACAGAGAGAGATAAAAAGTAGGCAGAGAGGCAGGCAGAGAGAGAGGGGGAAGCAGGCTCCCCACTGAGCAGAGAGCCCGATGTGGGGCTCAATCTCAGGACCCTGAGATCATGACCTGAGCCGAAGGCAGAGGCTTAACGCACTGAGCCACCCAGGCGCCCAGAATTTCATTCCTTTCTAAGGCAGACAGTATTCCATCTTATCAATATACCACATTATGTCGATCCATTCATTCATCAACAGACATTTGAGTTGTTCCGATATTTTTGACTGTTGTGTGTAATGCTGTTATAAATGTAGCTGTACAAATGTCTGCTTGGGTCCCTGCTCTTAGTCCTTTTGGGTATATACCCAGAAATGGAATGACTGGCTTGTATAGTAAATCTATGTTTATCTTTAAGGAACTGCCATAGTGTTCTCCACGGCAGCTGCACCATTTTACGTTTCCACCAGCGAAGCACAAGGGCTCTAATTTCTCTACCTTCTTGCCAACACTTGTTACTTTCTGTTTTTAACATTTATAAAATATGAGCCATCTTAATGAGTATGAAGCAGTTGCTCATTGTGAGTCTGACATGCATTTCCCTAATGATTAATGATGTTACACACCTTTTCATGTGTGTATCGGCCATTTGTAGAATTGGGTTGTTTGTTCTTGTTGTTAAGGACATGGCTTTTGGGTTTATAGAAGGTATCTAATCCCATTTTGAAATCCTTCTTTGATAAGGATTCTTATTATTATCTAATTAAATGTTTTCCTATTTCTTTTTAGTTTTTTGAGAATCCTCTTTTTCTAGGAAATCATTCATTTCCTCCTGTTTTCCCATTTGTTGTGGAAGAGTCACACATGATTTTTTTTCTTACACGGGTCATTTTCTATCCTGAATTATAGTTATTTGTGTACTTTCTATCTTCCTTATTAGATTTCAAATTTTTCAAAGACATAGATTAAATTTTTATCCCAGGCCACATAATACATTTTCTTGAACATGACATTTGTGTAATAATTATTTTGGAAAGAATAAATACAGTAATTAATTAATTTATTTAATGTTTGTTTATTTGCCAGTGTATCTTTATTTTTTCCTTCATGAACATAGTGAACATTTTAGTAACAAACTTCAATAGGTCAAATTGTGTATTTCACTTTTTATGGTATTTACTACAATATTTGCAATACACAATTTAAAAAATATTTTATTTATTTTTAAATAAATAAAGAGAGACAGCAAGAGAGGGAACAGAAGCAGGGGGAGTGGGAAATGGAGAAGCAGAGTTCCCGCTGAGCAAGGAGCCTGATGCGGGACTCGATTCCAGGACCCTGGGATCATGACCTGAGCCAGAGGCAGAGGCTTAATGACTGAGCCACCCAGGCATCCCTGGAATACACAATTTATAGCATTTTGAATAGAAATCATCTTGTTGACAATGGGTGTGAAGTTCAGAAGGAAGAGAGGAAAGGTAGGATGATAAATGGAGGAAAAGAACTAACATTTACTGAGAACTTACTATGTGCTGGTCACTGCTTGAGGCATCTTGCATAGATATCTCATTTGACTCTCATCATACTCCTTTGGAATGGGCATTGCGTTCCCATTTTACAGAGGAGAAACTGAGGCTAAAGTGAAGAAACCAACTAGTAGGTCGAAGAGCCTTTGTCAATAGGAATGAGGAATTTCTATGAATTTTAGTACTAAAAGACCATAAGTAGCTTATATACAAATAATAAGGAGTCAGCCTTAGTCCTTTGTTGAGTTCTTGCTGATGTGTTACTGTGACAGCAGTGCAAGTGTGAAATGAGGGCAGTGCTAACACAGGACTGTTCTCTCCTCTGAGGGTGCTGGAGCAACAGACACAAAACAATCCAATTAGTCTGCAAGCACTTATTGACTATTTATATGGTCAGTGCCAATGGGTTGGTGCTTGAGGCTTATGGTGAGTTACAGATCTATTACCTGCTCCCAAAGAGCTCTTTATATTCTGTTGGGAGGCCAGGCAGACACAGATGGAATGAAGAGAGTAATTCAAATCTGATAATTAATAAAAATGCCTTGATGGTCTAGAGAAATCATGAGTTCATGCTGAATCGCATAGTGGCTGATACCTAGAAACATGGCATCAGAGAATTTTCGAAGTGGGGAAGTCTCATTTTCTTGCTGGGACCTGATAGTCCCTTAGCTTTTCTGGGAATATTAGCTCCAGCTTCCTAGTTCCATGGCTTTATAAGAAGAGTCTGTTTGCCTGCTCCCTAAACACCTGCTTCACCTGTTTGTTCCTCAGGGTGTAGATGAAGGGATTGAGCATCGGGGTCACCACGGTGTTGAGCAAGGCCACCACCTTGTTTTTGTCCTCTCCCTCATTGCCCTTCCCTGACCGGACGTACATGAAGATGCAGCTGCCATAGAAGAGGGACATGACAATGATGTGGGAGGAGCAGGTTGAGAAGGCTTTTTGCCTCTCCTTGGCTGAGGGGATGCGCAGGATGGTGTGGAGGATGTGGCCATAGCAGGTGGCCGTCACGGACAACGTGCCCAGTAAACTGACGTTGGCCGTGATAAAGCCCAGGAGCTCTATCAGACTCGTGTCTGCACATATGAGCTCCAGGAGTGGGAAGTTGTCACAGAAGAAATGATTAATGACATTGGGGCCACAGAATGGCTGTTGAAAAGTGATGAAACTTGGGAAGATGATGAGAAGGAATCCTGCCGTCCATGAACAAAAAACTAGCTGGACACAGACCCTTTTGCTCATGATGGTGGCATAACGCAAGGGGTTACATATGGCCACATACCTGTCAAAGGACATCACTGCCAGTAGGAAGAACTCGGTGGTGCCCAGGAAGAAATAGAGGAAACTTTGTAGGAAACAGCCTGGGAGGGAAATGGCCTTGTATCCAGTCAGGATGTTGGTCAGCATCTTGGGGAAGATGACCGAGGTGAACCAGATCTCCAGGACAGCAAAGTTGCGGAGGAAGTAGTACATCGGGGTGTGGAGGCGCCTGTCCATGAGGGTGATGCCCACAATGAGGAGGTTCCCCAGCAGAGTGAGGAGGTAGGTCAGGAGCAGCCCCAGAAAGATGAGCATCTGTAGCTCACAGGCATCTGAGAGCCCCAGAAGGACAAACTCAGTGACAGTGGTGTGGTTCCTCATGGCTCCTCTGACGTCCGCTGGGGGTGGCCAATCAGAGGTGTGCAGCATCAGGAGTTGTGGTGTTCTGGGTACCTGAGGGCACTTGGAACTGAAAGGAAAGACGGATGAGTGTTCCATTTTCAGCTGAAGGAGCCCTTTGTTTCCATGAGGTTGGTATCTTCCTACTACTCACTATTCAGGCTTGCTGTGTAGATACCCTGGGGATTTTGTCTCTTGTTTGGTCCCAGGCATCTTTGTGTTGGAGGAGAAAATGGTGTTTTCTGGGTGATGTAAGTAAGGCCCCAATGCAAAAATTATCCTTGCTTACTTTTTTTTTTTTAAAGATTTTATTGGGGCGCCTGAGTGGCTCAGTGGGTTAAAGCCTCTGCCTTTGGCTCACGTCATGATCTCGGGGTCCTGGGATCGAGCCCCGCATTGGTCTCTCTGCTCGGCGGGGAGCCTGCTTCCCCCCTCTCTCTGCCTGTCTCTCTGACTACTTGTGGTCTCTGTCTCTCTCTCTCTGCACCAAATAAATAAATAAAATTTAAAAAGATTTTATTTATTTATTTGATAGAGATTATAAGTAGTCAGAGAGGCAGGCAGAGAGAGAGAAGGAAGCAGGCTCCCCGCTGAGCAGAGAGCCAGATGTGGGGCTGATCCCAGGACTCTGAGACCATGACCTGAGCCGAAGGCAGAGGCCTAACTCACTGAGCCACCCAGGCGCCCCCCTTGCTTACTTTTTTTTTTTTTTTTTAAGATTTTTGCTTGCTTACTTTTTTAACCCAACTTTTATTCTTGATACTGAACAAATCCCTTTATCCCTAACATTATAGTCTGTTTTCCATGCTTTTTATTCTTATATATAGTGGTTATTTGCATACAAAAACAGTTCATATTTGAGGATGGGAAATCATTTTGCTTAACTTAGCCATTCACTGCACAGTTACATATACTCAGGTAGACTGATTTAGAATGTATAGAACTCTATTGCTTTTCAAGATTACCTGAAAATGTGATGTCTTTCACTAGTATTTAGATTAATAAAGAGAGAGAGAGAGAAAATCTATGAGAGAAAGACACAACTCTTACAAATCAAAATAGCATAATTTGAATAATGTGTTTATAAATAAGTATTTCTAAGAGGGGTTTGTTAGTCAGGGTCCTTAAGCATCTGTTTATCTGTTCTCAGATGGTATATCCATGTTCTTCTTTCAACATTTTCTTGTGGGTTTTAGATAGAATAGACTCTTTACAATATCTTAGTTCCATTTTATGCATCTGTGTTTCTGCATGTGACATTGGTTCGGCAATTATTAGCCTTTCAAGTCCTATTTACCCTTTAACTCTCTCCTTAAAAAGTGTTATCATTTTTATGAAACCTCTTCTGAATGAGTGATTCCTCTGTATCCCTCATAATTTTATTATATTTCATTTGATTTTTATTGAATTTTATACTTGTTTTTCATTTGTTGCTCATCGGGTCAAAAAAATGTCTTTACTAATTTGTATTTGTTACAGCCCTTAGAACAAGTTTTCTGAAGTAATCAGCTTCAGTAAACATTTACTGAATGAGCGAACAGCACCTCAAATGCCTGAGAGAGGGATGGGGTGGCATTTGACACAGAAGAGGTTGAGGACCCGTCATTTATATCATACTTCCTAGGGGCCAGCAACCTTGCAGAGTCATATGCCAAGTAGTCTTAAATTGGCCCATTTGAAGAGAGCTTGCTTTTCCTCATGAGAAGGTGGAGATGTCTCCCCACAAACATTCTCTAAGGGGATATTCTCCATCTTGAGACAGTCTGGGTTTTGAGCTAGTAAGTGGAGCTCTGATTATGTCTGCCAAAGTGCTCCCAGCAGCAAAACCCCCCAAACCTTAAAAAGGTCTCTTTTTAAAAGTCAGCATTCCCTAAGGGTGCCCGGCTGGCTCAGTCAGTAGAGCATGATTTCAGGGTTGTGAGTTTGAGTGTCATGTTGGGTGTAGAGATTCCTTAAAAATTAAAATCTTAAAGTCAGCATTCCTGGAAGTTTCCTTCCTTAGCCATTATCAGCTACAACCTTAATTACCTTGCAGAGCTGTAGCGAGAATTATTTGCCAGTCACTGGAGAATAAGATTGGGACCCATGTTAGGTACTTGGGATGAAGGAAATGCTAGGGGATACCAGTAGAAAGGATGAACTGGTAAACTATATACACTTTTCCTTTTGTTATGGTTTTATCTTCTTTTTAGCACCGACCACACCATTCATTCTACAAACTACCACTATATCTGACATTTGTTCACAGTTATTAACACCAAATAGTTGATCAGCCTCTGAGGACATAACGACGGCTATTCCTTAGTGTTATTCTGAGGCTTAACATTGTTTAGATTCTCAGCCATTTGAAAAAGAGGCCTATGGGGAGCCTGGGCGCCTCAGTTGGTAAAGCATTTGACTCTGATCTCAGGCTTGTGCATTCAAGGCCCCCACTGGGCTCCATGCTGGACATGGAGCCTACTTAAAAAAGAGAGAGAGTGTGAGAGAGGTTGGTCTTTGAGGTGCAAAGGTGAGCCCGGGGGCCAAGAAACTTACTCAGCTGTTCTGGAACAGAAGCAAGATCCAACATAAACATGATACCCGGAAGCAGGATCCAACATGAATATGATACCCAGAAACACCATCAGGAGCTAATAGAATGAAGGCTTTTTAGGAGAAGTCCTGGTGGGACACAGTGGAAGAAAAATGGAATAGAGACTAAGACGAGGAAGAGCTGGATGCAAGTGGGAGGGGAGGTCAAAGCTCTGGCTTTACACTAAATCATAATCTTAACACAGACAAACCATGAAAACACCTGTGACCAGCCCAAGGACTTGGGACATGGATAGTGCTGCTGATAATCTTCCGGCTTTTTTCCTATTTCAAACCAGAAGTCAACCTCTGGGGGGAAGGGGAGTCCAGATAGGAAGGGAAATCGGCCACATCTCGAATCTCAGGCATTTCCTCTTTTATCCTAAATACTTGGTGAATGAAGACACTTGCCTGGCAGCCTAAGAGCCTGAACGTGCCTCACCATCTACCTAGAGCATTCACTGTTTTAAGTTAGTTATGCGGTGCCCAGTGGGGAAATCTGTGGATGTCCTGGAGATTCGTCCTACTATGCTGGAATTGCATGGTCTCTGGACAGTTCATTTGAAAGGAGGGTGAGATCTTTTCCTTCTAAGGTAAAGCATTAAAGGTTTCACCCAGACTCAATAATGTCCAGAGCTTTGGGTTTTCCAAGGGCCAATTAACTAGTGTACAGGGTGGGACAGACAAAATTCCTCAATGTGAGTGAGTGACTGAACGAATAAGGAGGTCTGCTGAGCTTTGACCTGGATGGTGGGTGGGCCTAAAGTTATACCATGTGTATGTTCAATGTGCCAGTCTTATAAGGGAATATAAGAACAAAGTGCATGGAATAGGAGGGTTGAAGAAGCCACTTTGCTGTGCCAAGATGGAGGTTAGCCCACAGGTCCAGGTCAGGGGTCTAGCAGCCCTCTGGGGAAGTCCCAATCAGGCCATGCCAAGTACATTACTCACAGGATAGCAGAAGATACTTGGTCCTCATGGGTACTTCTTGAGGATGCAATATTGTCTAAGGCTCTACGTGTGGATCTTATGCTGTTAGTGTGAGATCTTCATCTCTCATGAATTCGACAGCATTTTCTAAGAACACCTATCTTTCCCCAAAGCATCCTGAATGATCAGCTGGGATTCCCCGGGTAGGAGGGTTTCCCTGAACTTGAATCCATTCATCCTTCAGGTCATAGGATCTGCTGAGCACAGAATGTTGAAGTCTTCCATTTTCAGCAAGCCCATCCTGGGGGAAGCCTTGGAAAAATATAGTTATCATTTGGTGCATTTCTCCTTCATCCTCCTCTTGGACTAATGGGGGTAATTTTTACTGATAGAGACTTTTATTACATCTTCATATTGGCTCAATCTCTGGGAGATGATATTTCTTCCGTGGACAATGGGGCTCTAGGGGAGACTGGGTGAGCTATTCCTGGAACAAACACATCTCTTTGTGGAGGTGACATCAGGGTTGAAAGATTTAGGTTGCATCTTTGTTTTCCTAAGGGATCTACTCTTCTCCAAAGTTTGATGGGGTTTGGGATCCCTAGATAATTAGTATAATGAGCCTCCCTCAGCCTCTTCCCAACTCTCTTGGCTGTTACTTACTACAACTTTGCAAACAGAAGTTTCTGTTGTTTGTTCAGATCAAGAATAACAGTTAGTTTTAGCTAGAGTAATATTTCTAATTATGCCTCTGAAACTGGGGACTCCTGTCTAATATTAGGCAGTCCTATTGTTACAGGGATGTAAGGAGCCAATAAAAGTAATAGAGACCCTTGATTAATTCTACACTGACTCCTACCTTACTGGGAGACGGTGAAGATGGGGTCCTGGTAGGAGGGGAGAAACAACAGGGAAGGAAATGAAAAAGTTAGCATTAAAAAAATTTCCCAGCTGTATTGAGGTATAATTGATAAATAAAATGGCATCTATTTAAAGTGTATGATGTGATGACTTGATACACCATATAGTGTGAAATGATTAGTACAATGAGGTTAATTAACATGCCCTCGCTCACAGAATTACCATTTGTGTGGGTGTTGATAACACTTAAAATTTTACACTTTGTGGGGTGCCTGGGTGACTCAGTTGATTAAGCGTCTGCCTTCTGCTCAGGTCCCTGAGTTGGGCTCCCTGCTCAGCAGGGAGTCTGCTTCTCCCTCTCCCTCTGCTCCACCCCCCTGCTTGTGTTCTCTCCCTCTTGCTTGCTCACTCTCTCAAATAAAAAAATAAAACCTTAGAATTTTTTTTCCATGTTGCAATACACTAGCGTATATAATCAGCGTGTTCTACATCTGAAACTTGCACGATGTTATGTCAGTTATATTTCAATAAAAAATAAAAACTTTTCAGTTTGGGGAAAGAAAATTTATTCTCTTAGCAAATTTCAAGTGTACAATATAGTATTATTAACTACAGACGCCATGCTGTACCTTGCATCCCCAGAACTTATTCACCTATGGTTAGAATTTTGTGCTCTTTGACCAACATCTCCCCCATTTCCTCCACTCCCCAGTATGGCAACCACCATTCTGCTCTCTGTTTTTATGAGTTTCACTTTTTATTTGTTTGTTTGTTTAGATTCCACATATAAATGATACCACATAGTATTTGTCCTTGTCTGGCTTATTTCATTTAGCATAATGCCCTCCAGTTTCATTCATGTTGCCACAGATGGCAGAATTTCCTTCTTTTTTAGGGCTGAATTATATTCCATCGTGTATATATATGCACCACAACTTCTTTATTCATTCCTCTAGTTTACATTGTTTCCGTATCTTAGGTACTGTGAGTAATTCTACAATGAACATGGGAGTGCAGACATCTCTTTGAGACACTGATTTTATTTCCTTTGGATATATACCTCAATGTGGGGCTGCTGGGTCATATGGTAGTTATATTCTTTTTTTAAAATTAACATATAATGTATTATTTGCATCAGGGGTACAGGTCTGTGAATCATCAGTCTTACACAATTCACAGCACTCACCATAGCACATACCCTCCCCAATGTCCATAACCTAGCCACCCCCATGCCTCACAACCTTCCCCCAGCAACTCTCAGTTTGTTTCATGAGATTAAGAGTCTCTTATGGTTTGTCTCCCTTCTGGTCCCATTTTGTTTCATTTTTTTCCTCCCTTCTCCCCATGACCCCCTCACCCTGCCTCTCAAATTCCTCATATCAGAGAGATCATATCATAATTGTTTTTCTCTGATTGACGTATTTTGCTTAGCATAATACCCTCTAGTTTCATCCATATTGCTGCAAATGGCAAAATTTCATTTTGTGATGGCTGCATAGTATTCCATTGTATATATATACACCACATCTTCTTTATTCATTCATCTGTTGGTGGATATGTTGGTTCTTTCCATAGTTTGGCTATTGTGGACATTGCTGCTATAAACATTGGGGTGCACGTACCCCTTTGGATCACTACATTTGTATCTTTAGGGTAAGTACCCAGTGATTTCTGGGTCACAGGGTAGCTCTGTTTTCAACTTTTTGAGGAAAATCCATGCTGTTTTCCAGAGTGGCTACACCAGCTTGGATTCCCACCAACAGTGCAAGAGGGTTCCCCTTTCTCCGCATCCTTGCCAACATCTGCCATTTCCTGACTTGTTAATTTTAGCCATTCTGACTGGTGTGAGGTGGTATCTCATTGTGGTTTTGATTTGTATTTCCCTGATGCCGAGTGATGTGGAGCACTTTTTCATGTGTCTGTTGGCCATCTGGATGTCCTCTTTGCAGAAATGTCTGTTCATGTCCTCTGCCCATTTCTTGATTGGATTATTTTTCTTTGGGTGTTGAGTTTGGTAAGTTCTTTATAGATTTTGGATACTAGCCCTTTATCTGATATGTCATTTGGGAATATCTTCTCCCATTCTGTCAGTTGTCTTTTGGTTTTGTTGAGTGTTTCTTTTGTTGTGCAAAAGCTTTTTATCTTGATGAAGTCCCACTGGTTCATTTTGCCCTTGCTTCCCTTGCCTTTGGTGATGTTTCCAGGAAGAAGTTGCTGTGGCTGAGGTCGAAGAGGTTGCTGCCTGTGTTCTCCTCAAGGATTTTGATGGATTCCTATCTCACATCGAGGTCTTTCATCCATTTTGAGTCTATTTTCATGTGTGGTGTAAGGAAATGGTCCAGTTTCATTCTTCTGCATGTAGCTGTGCAATTTTCCCAATGCCATTTGTTGAAGAGACTGTCTTTTTTCCATTGAACATTCTTTCCTGCTTTGTCAAAGATTAGTTGACCATAGAGTTGAGGGTCCATTTCTGGACTCTCTATTCTGTTCCATTGATCAGTGTATCTGGTTTTGTGTCAGTAGCATACCATCCCACAGTATGTATGTATGTATACATATACCATATCATTCTAGGTATACTTTGTAGTAGAGCTTGAAGTCTATAATTGTGATGCTGCCAACTTTGGTTCTTTTTCAACATTCCTCTGCCTATTCGGGGTCTTTTCTGGTTCCATATAAATTTTAGGATTATTTTTTACATTTCTTTAAAAAACATTGATGGTATTTTTAAAAAAAATTATTTATTATTTGACAGAGAGAGACACAGCAAGAGAGGGAACACAAGCAGGGGGAGTGGGAGAAGGAGAAGCTCAGTGGGAAGTCCGATGCAGGACTCAATCCCAGGACTCTGGGATCACTACCTGAGCCAAAGGCAGATGCCTAAAGACTGAGCCACTGAGGCACCCCATTGATGGTATTTTGATAGGGATTGCACTAAGTGTGTAGATTGCTTTGGGTAGCATAGACATTTTTGCAATATTTGTTCTTCCAATCCATGAGCATGGAACATTTTTCTATTTCTTTGAGTCTTCGTCAATTTCTTTCATAAGTCCTTTATAGTTTTCTGAGTACAGTTTCTTTGCCACTTTGGTTAGGTTTATTCCTAGGCATCTTATGGTTTGGGTGCAATTGTAAATGGGATTGACTCCTTAATTTCTCTTTCTTCTATCTTGCTGTTGGTGTATAGAAATGCAACTGATTTCTGTGCATTGATTTATATCATATCATATTGATTTATATCCTGACACTTTACTGAATTCCTTTATGAGTTTTAGCAGTTTTGGAGTGGAGTCTTTTGGGTTTTCCACATAAAGTATCATGTCATCTGTAAAGAGTGAGAGTTTGACTTCTTCTTTGCTGATTCGGATGCCTTTCATTTCTTTTTGTTGTCTGATTGCTGAAGCTAGGACTTCTAGTACTATGTTGAATAGCATTGGTGATAATGGACAGCCCTGCCGTGTTCCTGACCTTAGGGGAAAAGCTCTGTTTTTCTCCATTGAGAATGATATTTGCTGTGGGTTTTTCACAGATGGCTTTGATGATATTGAGGTATGTACCCTCTATGCCTACACTGTGAAGAGTTTTGATCAGGAAAGGATGCTGTACTTTGTCAAATGCTTTTTCAGCATCTGTTGAGAGTATCATATGGTTCTTGTTCTTTCTTTAATGGATGTATTGTATCACATTGATTGATTTGTGGATGTTGAACCAACCTTGCAGCCCAGGAATAAATCCCACTTGGTCGTGGTGAATAATCCTTTTAATGTACTGTTGGATCCTGTTGGCTAGTATTTTGGTGAGAATTTTTGCATCCATGTTCATCAGGGATATTGGTCTGCAATTCTCCTTTTTGACGGTGTCTTTGTCTGGTTTTGGGATCGAGGTAATGCTGGCCTCATAAAATGAGTTTGGAAGTTTTCCTTCCATTTCTATTTGTTGGAACAGTTTCAGGAGAATAGGTATTAATTCTTCTTTAAATGTTTGGTAGAATTCCCCTGGGAAGCCATCTGGCCCTGGGCTCTTGTTTGTTGGGAGATTATTGATGACTGCTTCAATTTCCTTACTGGCTATGGGTCTGTTCAGGTTTTCTATTTCTTCCTGGTTCAGTTGTGGTAGTTTATATGTCTCTAGGAATGCATCCATTTCTTCCAGATTGTCAGATTTGCTGGTGTATAGTTGCTCATAATATGTTCTTATAATTGTTTGTATTTCTTTGGTGTTGGTTGTGATCTCTCCTCTTTCATTCATGATTTTATTAATTTGGGTCCTTTCTCTTTTCTTTTTGATAAGTCTGGCCAGGGGTTTATCAATCTTATTAATTCTTTCAAAGAACCAGCTCCTAGTCTCGCTGATTTGTTCTACTGTTCTTTTGGTTTCTATTTCATTGACTTCTGCTCTGGTCTTTATTATGTTTCTTCTCCTGCTGGGTTTAGGCTTTCTTTGCCTTTCTTTCTCCAGCTCCTTCTGGTGTAGGGTTAGGTTGTGTACTTGAAGCCTTTCTTGTTTCTTGAGAAAGGCTTGTATTGCTATATACTTTCCTCTCAGGACCACCTTTGCTGTGTTCCAGAGATTTTGAATGGTTATGTTTTCATTTTCATTTCTTTCCATGAATTTTTAAAAACTCTTCTTTAATTTCCTGGTTGACTCATTCATTCTTTAGTAGGATGCTCTTTAAAAGGCTCCATATATTTGAGTTATTTCCAATTTTCCTCTTGTGCTTGAGTTCTAGTTTCAAAGCATTGTGGTCTGAAAATATGCAGGGAATGATCTTAGTCTTTTGGTACTGGTTGAGACCTGATTTGTGACCCAGGATGTGATCTGTTCTGGAGAATGTTCCATGTGCACTAGAAAAGAATGTGTATTCTGTTGCTTTGGGGTGGAATGTTTCTGAATATATCTGTGATGTCCATCCAGTCCAATGTGTCATTTAAAGCCTTTTTTAAAGAAAGATTTTATTTACTTATTTGACAGAGAGACACAGCGAGAGAAGGAACAGAAGCAGGAGGAGTGGGAGAGAGAGAAGCAGGCTTCCCACTGAGCAGGAAGCCCAATGCAAGGCTTGATCTGAGGACCCTGAGATCATGACCAGACACTTAATGACTGAGCCACCCAGGTGCCTCTTTAAAAATAAAGTCTTTATTTCCTTGTTGATCTTTTGCTTAGATGATCTGTCCATTTCAGTGAAGGGGGTGTTAAAGTCCCGTACTACTATTGTATTATTGTCAATGTGTTTCTTTGATTTTGTTATCAATTGGTTTTGTAATTGGCTGCTCCCATGTGAGGAGCATAGATATTTAAAATTGTTAGATCTTCTTGTTGGAAAGACCCTTTAAGTATACTGTAGTGTCCTTCCTCATCTCTTGTTATAGTCTTTGGCTTAAAATCTAATTTATCTGATATAAGGACTGTCACCCCAGCTTTCTTTTGATGTCCATTAGCATGGTAAATTGTTTTCCACCCCCTCACTTTAAATTTGGAGGTGTCTTTGGGTCTAAAATGAATTTCTTGTAGACAACATATTGATGTGTCTTGTTTTTTATCCATTCTGATACCCTGTATCTTTTGATTGAGGCATTTAGCCCATTTACATTCAGGGTAACTATTGAAAGATATGAATTTAGTGCCATTGTATTGCCTGTAAGGTGACTGTTACTGTATATTGTCTCTGTCCCTTTCTGGTCTACTACTTTTAGGTTCTCTCTTTGGTTAAAGGATCCCTTTCAATATTTCCTGGTTTGGTGTTTGCAAATTCTTTGAATTTTTGTTTGTCCTGGAAGCTCTTTATCTCTCCTCTATTTTCAATGACAGCCTAGGTGAATATAGTATTCTTGGCTGCATATTTTTCTCATTTAGTGCTCTGAATATATCATGCCAGTTCTTTCTGGCCTGCTAGATCTCTGTGGATAAGCCTGCTGACATTCTAATATTTCTACCATTGTATGTTACAGACCTCTTGTCCTGATCTGCTTTCAGGATTTTCTCTTTGTCACTAAGACTTGTAAGTTTTACTGTTAGATGATCGGGTGTGGACCTATTTTTATTGATTTTAGGGGGGCTCTCTGTGCCTCCTGGATTTTAATGCTTGTTCCCTTTGCCATATTAGAAATTCTCTACTATAATTTGCTCCAACATACCTTCTGCTCCCCTCTCTTGTTCTTCTTCTTCTGGGATCCCAATTATTCTAGTATTGTTTTGTCTTATGGTATCACTTATCTCTTGAATTCTCCCCTTGTGGTCCAGTAGCTGTTTGTCTCTCTTTTGCTCAGGCTTCTTTATTCTCCATCATTTGGTCTTCTATATCACTAATTCTTCTGCCTCATTTATCCTAGCAGTAAGAGCCTCCATTTGATTGCACCTCATTAATAGTTCTTTTTAAAATTTCAACTCGGTTAGATTTTATTTCTTTTAGTTCTCCAGAAAGGGATTCTCTAGTATCTTCTGCGCTTTTTTCAAGCCCAGCTAGCACCTTGATAATTGTCATTCTGAACTCCAGTTCTGACATCTTACTGATGTCCATATTGATTAGGTCCCTAGCTGTCAGTACTGCCTCTTGTTCTTTTTTTTTGAGGTGAGTTTTTCCATCTTGTCATTTTATCCTTGTCATTTTATCTTATCACCAGATAAGAATAGGTGAATGAGAGAACAAAATACTAAAAGGGTAGCAATGACCCCAGAAAACACTAACCAAATCAGAAAAGACCTGAAACCAGGGGGAGAAGAAAGGAGGAAAAAAATATGTATGTGTGTGTGTGTGTGTGTGTGTGTATGTATATGTATATGTATATGTATATGTATATGTATATGTATATAGACTGGTGAATAGAACAAAACCACACACTTGATTTTGGGTGTATTTTGGTCTGTTAGAAGAAACTGCCCCCAAAATTTTAAAGAAAGAAAGAAAGAAAGGAAAAAACCCCATATATATGTATGTATATGTGTGTGTGTGTGTGTGTGTGTGTGTGTGTATTTCTTTCTTTCATATATATATGGGTAAACATGGTGAAGGGATGGACTATGACTGTAAAGATGACAATTAATTAGGATTCAAAAAAGGAATTGATAAGATAAGAAGTTGGGTGAAAAAGGAAAAAAAAAGAGTAAAGAATGTGATCAGGCTGGAGACTAGAACAAAACCATGCGTTAGATTTAGGGTATATTTTGATCTGTTAGAAGAACTGTATCCCAAAATTTTAAAGAAAGAAAAACCTATATGTATATAAAAAATAAGTTTAAATATAATGAAGGGATAGAATATGACTATAACAATGAAAATTAAAGATTAAAAAAAAGTATTGATAAGATAAAATAGTTTAAAAAGATTAAAATAAGAAGGAGGAAAATTTAAAAAATAGAATAAGAAAAAATAAAATTAAAAAAATTTAATTTTGAAAGACTAAAGAATCATGGGAAAAAAGTCATGAATTCTATGTGTTGCATTCCCTTAGCTCTGGAGTTCTGCATCTCTCATTGATAGGTAAACTTGGTCTTGGCTGGATGTTCTTGCTGATCTTCTGGGGGAGGTGCCTGTTGCATTGATTCTCAAATGTCTTCGCCTGAGGCAGAATTGCATTGCCCTTGCCAGGGGCCAGTCTAAGTAATCTGGGAGCTTTTTTTCCCTGAATGCTTTCCATAAGCTCTGGAAGATGGGAATGAAAATGGCAGCCTCCCAATATCCAGTCCTGGAGGAGCTGAGAGCTCAGGTCCTCACTTCTCAGTGCATCATCAGAGAAAAGCAGTCAATCCCTCCTGTCTCCCTAGTTCTGGTCACATTCTGTGCTCACCCAGCCTGTGACTGAGTGTTTCTGTCTCTGGTGCACAGCCCCACTTGGAGACTCCAACCCAGTTGATTCTTGCAGTGCTCCCATGCCCCTCCTCCCAGAGGAGGAAGGTGTCTTCTGGGTTCTGCCACTTGTGGGGTCTCTGCCTGAAGAGCAGTGGCCTGACTGTGCCTTGGATTGTGGTTTAAGGTAACCTTGAGCTGAGAGCCCATTGCTTGGCTCTGTCTCTCTAGCTGGCTTCCCTACCTCAATACCTGGCAGCTCTGCCACCCTCAGACACCCCTGGTCTTTTCGTGACCCCATGGGTCCTGAGACCACACTGTCCCCACAAGGGCTCCACCCCCGCTTAGCCTCTGGAGCAACATCCCTCAGGGGAGCAGACTTCTAAAAGTTCCAATTTTGTGCTCCACTGCTCTTTAGCTTGCTGGGACCTGGCCCTTCCCCTGGCAGTCTATCTTCCTGTTGCTTCAAATTCACTTCTCTGCATGTCCTATGTTCCAGAAAGTGGTTGCTTTTCTGTTCCTAGAATTGCTGCTCGTCTTCTCTTCCATCTCCTGTTGTGTTTGTAGGTGTTCAGAATGGCTTGATAACTATCTAGCTGAACTCCTGGGACCCGACAATATTTAGGTCTCCTAGTCCTCTGCCATTTTGCTCCTTCCTTGGTAGTTATATTCTTAATTTTTAAAGGAACCACCATACTCTTTTCTATAATGACTTTACCAGTTTCCATTCCCATCAACAGTGTACAGGTTTCTCTTTTCTTAACATCCTCACCAACACTTGTTATCTCTTGTCTTTTCTATAGTAGCCATTCTAACAGGTGTGAGGTGATATTGCATTATGTTTTTGATTTGCATTTTCCTGATGGTTAGTGCTGTTGAGCACCTTTCTATATACCTGTCATCTATTTGCATAGAATAGATGGAAATAGACCTGGAAAAATGTCTATTCAGGTTTTTTTGCCCATTGTTTAATGGGCTTATTTGATTTCTTGCTATTGAGTTGATTTTTCATGAGCCCAGGTAGCTCTCTTGAACTCCAGCACCTTTATCCAACTATTAACTGAAGATCTTTATGTGGATGCCTTAAGGCCAACATGTTAAAAGCAACTGGAGAAATATGCCAGAGGCCAATAAAAATGGTACTTGTTGTAGATGGTAGTTTGGGGTGGATAGTGATAGGGTTGACAGCATGATTCCTAACCATGTATCTTTTTATATATTAAAAAATTTGAACCAAGTCAATTTTTAAAAGTAAAATGATTGATGAGTGAAAAAATATGAATGTATTATCTCCCCTTCTCCCCCAATTTACTTCTGCCCAAAATTGCCCTTCTTGTGTATTCCTGTTGATTTGAAATGTTATCACCATTTACTTGGTTACCCAAGCCAGAATTTGGGGCATTATCCTAGACTCTTTCCTCTCCATTACCCTCTTAACCCAATGTGTGTAATATTGCCCCCAAGATATCTCGTGAATGAATTTCCTCTTTTTTCATTCCTATTGCCATTGCCTTTGCTTGGGCTCTTTTATTGGGATTTTAATATCCTTCTCACTTCAGCTCTCCACTAAAGTGATCTTTTAAAAAAGCGAAAGAGATTATAACATTTTCCAGCTTAAAATAATTTGATGTCTTCAGATAACCTTTAGAGTCAAATGTAAGTTTCCCAGTACAACATCCTTTTGATCTTGGGTCTACCTACTGTTCTCATTTTCTTCTCCCATTGTTCTTACATCACTTAATCTCCAAGCAAACCGGGGCTCCCTCTCTTGAAATTATCCTGTTCTCTTTGGTCCCCATGCCTTTGTATATCATGCTCTTCTTATTTAAAATGCCTTCCCAGTCTTGGCAAAAATCAGATCCAGTTTTTCATGGGAAAACTTTTCTGAGCAGTTCCCCATTACCTGTGCCCAGCCACCTTCCTCTCATCTAGAAATATAAACTCCGATATTGTGCAAAATGCAGTATTATCACTGTTGGATTTTTCCTCTGTATCCCCATACTAGCTGTATGACCCTGGGCAAGTCCTCACATCAGGCACTGAACTGTATTTTTCCTTGTATATCCAGCAGCTGACACGGTACCCATTTTTCATATGTTCTCTATTATGCTTTTAAAAATTTTTTATTTTTTTTTTAAATTTCTTTTCAGTGTTCTAGAATTCATTGTTTATGCACCACACCCAGGGCTCCATGCAATACATGCCCTCCATAATACCCACCACCAGGCTCACCCAACTTCCCACTCCCCTCCCTTCCAAAACCCTCAGTTTGTCTCTCGAAGTCCACAGTCTCTCAAGGTTCGTCTCCCCCTCCAATTTCCCCCAACTCACTTCTCCTCTCCATCTCCCCATCCCCTCCGTGTTGTTCCTTATGCTCCACAAATAAGTGAAACCATATGATAATTGACTTTCTCTGCTTGACTTATTTTACTCTATTATGTTTTATGTGTATTTGTTATCCCTCGTACCTATCTTATTCCTCCCATTTGGGTAAGGAGACTGGGAAAGAAATGCTATTGCAGAAAACAGAATAAAGCCTTTTCAGGTTTAGGACTTGGGGTCTAGAAAAAACCTGATAAGTCAGAGCATGGTCTGGTCTGTGGGAAGGAACATGGTACTCTGTCCTCCCAACCATGGACTGAGTCCAAGAGGGGAGATGGCAGAACCTTATATAGGGCTGTGGGTCTGTGAACAGAGAGCACTTGCAACTTTCTTTCTGGGAAGGGTTCAGGGCAGTGGTAATACCACAGAGAAGAGGCTGCAAAAGGTTTCTAGGGAGGTGGGACCTTCTAGAGCATCAAAAAGTTTCACATATTCTGAGATGTGCAAGAATAGAGTAATAATGCCTAGTACACCCTAGAGAGAGCTGCTCAACCCTCAAGAGCATCACTGATGGGAATGAGGAGTGATGTGTCAGCTACCTGTCCATTGGTGGCCTGGGGTAGGATGGGAAGGTCTAGAGGATGAACAGGCATAGGGGATGCTTCCTTGCCTCCTCTTATCCTCCTCAAAACTCAGACACAATGCTGAAATATGCATGTGGGAGAATCCAGAATTAACTGAGATTTAATTTCCACTATCAGGTTAATGGGGCATCTAGGGAAATTAAGCTGAGTTTTAAAAATTAAATTTGGTGTACTCAAGAGTTTGCGAACCGAGATTAATATTTGCTTTACCTGGCATCAGACTGTGTTATAAATCAGTTAATTAAATATGTATGTAAAATGTACAAAGGAGTAGAAGTACATATATCAAATTGCTCTAAGTAAACTTTGCAGTCTAAATAGAATTTAGATTATTAATTCTTTCTCAATAAAAATGTGTCAGAGTTCTGCTGCCCTAAAGGCTAATGACTCTTGGTCTATTAATTATGTGGTAGAGTGAAAAGATCGTTGACCTTAGCATCAGATAAACCTGGATGTAGATACCAGTTCTGGAGTCTGCTAGCTGGTGACACTTATTCTCAGAGTCTCATTTTCCTCATAGGAAATAGGTACTCAACACACACTATTTTCCTTCCTTTTTAAAAAAAAACTATTTTATTTATTTATTTGACAGACAGAGATCACAAGTAGGCAGAGAGGCAAGCAGAGAGAGAGGAGGAAGCAGACTCCCTGCTGAGCAGAGAGCCCAATGCGGGGCTTGATCCCAGGACCCTGGGATCATGACCTGAGCCAGGCGCCCTCCCCCTTTTTTTAAAGATTTATTTATTTTAGAGAGGGTGGGAGTAAAGGGAGAAAGAGAGAGAGAATCCCAAGCAGACTCCTCACTGAGCATAGAGCCCGACAAAGAAGTTGACCACTTAAAAAAAAAAAACTATAATTCTCGAATAACAGTTTAACTGCTGTTTTTTAAAATTCATCCACTTTAAGCGATTATATTTACTTCTTTTTGTGAAGGGTGAATAGTTTTGTTCACTTAAAGTAACCCCCTCTCTTCTCAAATGTCTCCTCACAGTTTTATTCTTAGTTTTAGTTCTTCTATACTGTTGTATCTTTAAGTAGTATAAATCTCTATTTTTTAACTCATTGTCTCTGAATAGCATTTCTAGGCTTTCCAGGGAGAGGAAGAAATCTTCAACCTCCCTTTTTTCCATCTTTCCAAGATTCCCTCGGTGATGAGATTTAATGGTATTTATTGAGACTTCCTTTGTGACTTTCCCAGGGATCAATTTTTGTAAATGATTGATGTGTGTTTAAAGAAATATACATTCTTCAACTTTTGGATACAAGGTTCTATATTCATGAGACTAAGCTTGTTAATTGCATTCAATTTTTTTATAGCCTACCCAATATTTCATCTGATTGATATGTCAGTTTCTGAGAGATGTGTTAAAATCTCCTCTTGAGCTTGTGACTTACCAGTTACTCCCTGTAGTTCAGTCATTTTTTTTCTTTCTATATTTAAGGCTATGTCGATAGATGTGTACAGGTCCAGTGTTGTTTTATCTTCCTTCCTTTTATTGTATATAACAACCTTCTTTATCCCTCATAATGGGAGGAGCCCGATATGGGACTTGATCCTAGGACCCTGGGATCATGACCTGAGCCGAAGTCAGCTGCTTAACTGACTGAGCCACCCAGGTTCCCCACATATGCACATTAAAAAAAAAAATCGCAAGGTCCTAGAAGACTTACTATGAAAAGCAGTAGTCTCCATTACCCCCATTGAATCCTAGTTTCCCCTTTCCCAGTGGCAACCACTTTTATCTTTAGTATTTGCCTCCATGTCTCTAAATAATATGTTTGTATGCTACTTCTTGGGTTTTGGTGTTAACATTATCTGTTGACTTCCTGCTACAGAAGATGAGAATTTCACTCTTTCTTTCCCCTACCCCACCACACATGTGTGCTCTTCCCATCCCCTGCCTTTCCATACACTTACATTGTAATTTTGGTTCAATTAATATTTGGTGTTTAAATTATTGTTGCATATGCTATTTATAGTCATTTCCTGTACTTTCTTTATCAGTTTCATTGTCTTGAATAAGTCCCTCCCAGAATATTATGACCTGTTTCAATCTCAACTGATTGCCTATCCCTCTATATCTGATTTATACCTATCACCATCACCTGAGGATCTCCCCCACCTGTTACCTTGTGGATTCACTAAATTGTCTCCCACAATTTCATGTTTCTTGACTTCATTTGATGGAGTTTATCATCCAATAGCTTCTTGAGTACATGAAATGTAATTATTTTGAGAATTTGTGTGAAAATATCTTTCCCTGACAGATTGATAATTTGTCCGCATATAGGATTCTAGGTTGGTTTAATTCCTGCCAAGATGATGAAGTAACACAACTACAGTTTCCCTCCCTCAAGATCAATAACAGAGGAACCAGAGAGGGAAATTGCAAAGATTTGGTGAAATAACCATGAGAAAATCCTGGGTTTCTGGAGATAAGGGGCAAGGGTGGTTTTCCTGCATGTGTGTGGTCTCTTGCTGTGTTCCTCTTTTCTGGTTGCCATTCTCCTGGGTGGGATCCCACTCTCTACTTTGTATGTTTGAACCCTGAGAAATATATCCTTTCCCACGGTGAGTGTGCAGAATGGCCCATGGCTCCACACCGTCTCCACCTCTCAGCTTTGTCATCTCTTTTCTTTTTAAACAGAAACCTTATTTCTGTTTAACACAGGGCATATAAGCAAGTTCACTGTCTGAGCAGAACTGACAAAAATAAAAAAGGAATAAAATGCATTCTCTAAGGCATTTCTCATATGGTTTCAGGGAGAGGTTTTTTCCCCCCTCCAGAGACCTGCAATCTATTCTTTCTCAGTAGTTTCCTATATAGACCTATGTATGTGTGCGTGTGTGTGGATGGGGTGATGGTTGGTGGTGAGACTGGTCTGCTCTACTGCATTCCAGTAAGCCCCAGGAGAAAGCTGAAGGGGCTTTAACTGTTATTGGCTTCTCTAACTTAGAATATGGGATACTTAGGACATTTTGTAGTCAGCTTTTTTTTTCCTGCCCACAATTCTAAGACAATAGGAAAGATTCCACTGGACATTCTATTACACAACTTATAATAATCTATTATAAACTACTCTAAGCCAAAAGATTATTCAAAGAGTATATGTTAGTCACCTATTGCTGCATAACAACCCGAAACTTAGTGTCTTAAAACAAATACATCTCACAGTTTCTGTAGTCAGAGATTCAGGAGTGGCTTAACTGGATGGTTCTGGGTCAGGGTGTTTTGCGAGGTTGCAGTCAAGATGTTGGCTGGGGTGACCATCATCTGGAGGCCTGACTGGGGTTGGTGGATGTGCTCACTCACATGTCTGACAAGAGGGTATTGGATGTTGGCAGGTAGCCTCAGTTCCTCTTCAACTAGGTTCAGAGCAGCTACTTACCCAGTGTGAGTAGTCCAAGAGAGAGCAAGGCAGGAGTTGTAATGACTTTCATGACTTAGCCTCATCCTTTCAACAAAATTCTATTAATTACATGGGAAAGCCCTATTCAGTATTGTAGGGGACTGCACGAGGGCATGAATATGAGAGGCAGTAATCACTGGGGGCCATCTGGAGGTTGGTTACCACAAAGTGTCAGCATACCTTCTGGATCTTAAGGATAAGAGGGCACTTAGTTTCACAAAAGACCTAAAAACTGGACTCTAGGGGCATAAAAATCCTGCCTGCCTTTCTGCTTTTTTCTCTCTGTCTGTCTCTCTCTCTCCCTCTCTCCATTGATTTCCAGTCCATTGTCTCTGCATCTGCTTTTTCTTTCCTATATGTGAACTGGGTTTTGCTGCCTTGGCTGCATCAGCAAACATGGCTACCCACAATGGCCATCTCATTCTGAGTTTTCAATCTATGTAATGAAGTGAACAGCATGGAATAACCAGACTCAAAGAATCCCAATTTCAAATTCTCAGGACAAGGCATCTGTTGTCTATCCTGGCTAGATTAGCTAGGGGAAGGAGGTCAAGAGGAATAAAATAAAAATGTGATCACAGCTTCCCAAAGAATGGGGGATGGATGTGGACTGCTAACACATCTCGTATCTGTTATTGTGATCATAGACCACAGTTATATCTTCTTCAGCTTACAAAACTGAATTGCATCATAATAAACACCTTCAAGGATCCAGCTCTTACCAGGGCTCTTTTACCATAAAGTACTTAAAATAGTGTGTGAAAGGTAGGTCTTTCACACAATATTTTAAAAACTCTACAGAAACTTAGGATTCCACTCATTGTTCAATTATGTTTTGCATAAATTTCATTTTTCAAACCAGCTTCTATAAAATTTGTTTTGTGTTTATGTCTAAAATTCTCCAAGATATTAGTCATATACTTCATGCTTTGAGAACATTCTGAAAGAGTTGACCTCTTAAATGTCAACAGCCTGCTAGAAGTAATTTTAGAGAGAGAAAAATGTTAAATCATCTCCTGGGAATATCTCTTATTAGGATACTTGTCTGGTATAGGTTGGAGCATTCTTCCTTGCTGTAACATCATAATTTAGAAGAGGTTTTCAACATTTTGGTTAATAGCTCAATAGATGAAACAGAGAAAACCACTTAATGACAAAACATAGGAGAATAGATTGCTTTCACTTCAATGAAGTCCCAGTTTTCCTTTCACAGTGTGTTCTGCTGATGGGTATGTTGAAATAAACATATGACTTGAGAAGGATATCTTCTGCACAGTACAAAATTTATTATTCTGACATTTGGCAGCAGGATAAAATGATGGCTAAGACCTGGAGTCAAATCACACTGTAAGTTTCCATTTCCTCATTTGCAAAATGGAGTATCCTGGTTATAGTTGCTATATATAGTGAACAACCCTAAGCTTAGTGAGGTAACACATGGGTCAGGGTGTCAGAAAGGGCATGGCTAGGAAATTCTCACTTTGAGGATCTCTCCTGCTGTTGTAGTGAGATATCAACTGGAACTGCAGTTATATGAAGGCTCCATGAGGCTGCACATCCAAGATGGCTCCCTCAATATGGCTGGCAGCAAAGGCTGGCACTATTGATTAGAAATACCTACACATGGCCTCACCAGCATGGCATGATGGCCTACCTGCAGTAGGACTTAAGTTGTGACTGTTTTCCCCCAAAACAAACATCACAAAAGAGCCTGGTGGAAGTTGTAAAGCCTTTGCTGACCTAGCCTTGGAAGTTATATGACCTAATTCTGCCATACTCAAATAGGTCAAAGCTGGCCCTTGTTCAAAGGGAGGGTACATAGGGTCCATGTGTTGATGGGAAGATTAGCAAGATTACATTGTAGAAAAGCATTTGAGATGGGAGATATGGTTGTAACCATATTTAGAAAATACAATCTGCTGCACATGAATAATAATAACAATTGCTACTTCAGAAGGTTTTATGAGTATTGAATGAAAAGAGTATGTAATGTAGTACCAAATCAGCACTTAAGTACTGATTTAATTATTTAACTTAATTAAGTGCTTAATCAACACTTAACCAGTACTTAATATATTGCCTGAAACACTGGAAAAGCTCAGTAAATGTTATCATTATTGTTATTCCTACAGTGCTTTTTGGAGAATTTTTCCAGCTTGGGGTGAACACTATTTTGATTTTCTGAATTACTGTGGTTCTCAGATAAATCTGATTAAAATTAGACAGGTCGAGGCCAAAAAATACAGCTGAGATTGGATGGAAATGTATTGTGGTTAACTTTGAAGTGTCTTCTTGTCACTTATAAGAATTATGAAGTGTACAGCAGCCTTTACTTAGAAGTAAAATATCCCAAATCAGAGAAAAATGCTTCGTGGCCCTCTTGCTTGCTTCAAGATAATGAAAACACTCTGGATGGGAACTTGCAGTAGAGCATAAACAGCCTATTGCTTTTGCCTTTGTTTTCTTAACGTTAGATCTGTTGTAATGTTGAAGTCAATGTCGACTTCCTTATCAAGGTTTGCCGTTCTGTTCTTTATGATTGGAAAAGTCACAGATTTTCAGATGTGATGAAATTTAGCGGCAGTAACTTTGCCTTCCCAAAGTGATTTGAAATGAGCAACTCTGACAAACTCAGCTTGTGTTTTATTGTCAGTTGTGATGATTTAGATTCTCCTTTCCTTGGCTCGGAAATTAATGTGCCAGCTGCACTAGGTACCAGGCAAATGATATTAGTTTTATCTGCCTTTAGCTATGAAATTGTGTTCATCTTATCACTGTGGGTTGAAGGACATCTTTGTACCTGAACACTTTGATTTGACGGTGATGTCAAATAGATTTGACTCAAATAAATATTCAGTTGGGCAAAGAATTACAAAAAGAATCTTGTGACCTTGTTGTAATCAGGAGAAAGGTGGAATGAATTGAGGAAAAATGTATTAAAATAACATTTTTGGATTTTTTTCTACCAAAAAATAATTTATATTCCTCATAGGGAATTTTAGAAAATCCAAGCAAAAAGTGAAAAATAAAAAATCACCTGCATTCTTGTCACTCGGATGCAACAATTAATTCACATTTTACAATAAACGTCTTGTGCATACACACTTTCATATACACCAGAAATGTTTTCTAAAGTTTTTATTTATTTATTTGAGAGAGAGAGAGTGAGAGAGTGAGATTGCAAGCAGGGGGGAGGGTAGAGGGAGAAGCAGACTCCCCACTGAATGGGGAGCCTGATGTGGGACTTGATCCCAGGACCCTGGGATCAAGACCTGAGCCAAAGGCTTAACTGACTGAGCCACCCAGACACTCACACCACAAAGTTTTTTTTAATTTAATTTTTTAATTAACATATAATGTATTATTAGCCCCAGGGGTAAGGTCTGTGAATTGCCAGGTTTACACAATTCACAGCACTCACCATAGCACATAACCCTCCCCAATGTCCATAACCCCACCACCCTCTCCCTCCCCCTCTCCCCCTGTCAACTCTCTGTTTGTTTTGTGAGATTAAAAGTCTCTTATGGTTTGTCTCCCTCCTGATCCCATCTTGTTTCATTTATTCTTTTCCTACCACCCAAACACCCCACGTTACGTCTCCACTTCCTCATATCAGGGAGATCATATGATAGTTGTCTTTCTCCGATTGACTTACTTCACTAAGCATAATACCCTCTAGTTCCATCCACATCATCACAAATGGCAAGATTTCATTTCTTTTGATGGCTGCATAGTTTTCCATTGTATATATATACCACCTCTTCTTTATCCATTCATCTGTTGATGGACATCTATGTTCTTTCCATGGTTTGGTTATTGTGGACATTGCTGCTATAAACATTTGGGTGCACGTGCCCCTTCAGATCACTATGTTTGTATCTTTAGGGTAAATACCCAGTAGTGCAGTTGCTGGGTTGTAAGGTATCTCTATTTTCAACTTTTTGAGGAACCTCCATACTGTTTTCCAGAGTGGTTGCACCAGCTTGCCTTCCCACCAACAGTGTAGGAGGGTTCCTCTTTCTCTGCATCCTTGCCAACATCTGTCATTTCCTGACTTGTTAATTTTAGCCATTCTGACTGGTGTGAGGTGGTATCTCATTGTGGTTTTGATTTGTATTTCCCTGATGCCGAGTGATGTGGAGCACTTTTTCATGTGTCTGTTGGCTATCTGGATGTCTTCTTTGCAGAAATGTCTGTTCATGTCCTCTGCCCATTTCTTGATTGCATTATTTGTTCTTTGGGTGTTGAGTTTGCTAAGCTCTTTATAGATTTTGGATACTAGCCCTTTATCTGATATGTCATTTGGGAATATCTTCTCCCATTCTGTCAGTTGTCTTTTGGTTTTGTTGAGTGTTTCCTTTGCTGTGCAAAAGCTTTTTATCTTGATGAAGTTCCGATAGTTCATCTTTGCCCTTGCTTCCCTTGTCTTTGGTGATGTTTCCAGGAAGAAGTTGCTGGGCTGAGGTCAAAGAGGTTGCTGCCTGTGTTCTCCTCAAGGATTTTGATGGATTCCTTTCTCACATTGAGGTCCTTCATCCATTTTGAGTCTATTTTCATGTGTGGTGTAAGGATATGGTCCAGTTTCATTCTTCTGTATGTGGCTGTCCAGTTTTCCCAACACTATTTGTTGAAGAGACTGTCTTTTTTCCATTGGACATTCTTTCCTGCTTTGTCGAAGATTAGTTGACCATAGAGTTGAGGGTCCATTTCTGGGCTCTCTATTCTGTTCCATTGATCTATGTGTCTGTTTTTGTGCCAGTACCATTCTGTCTTGAAGATGACAGCTTTGTAATAGATCTTGAAGTCTGGAATTGTGATGCCACCAACTTTGGCTTTCTTTTTCAATATTCCTCTGGTTATTTGAGGTCTTTTCTGGTTCCATATAAATTTTAGGATTACTTGTTCCATTTCTTTGAAAAAAATGGTTGGGATTTTGATAGGGATTGCATTAAATGTGTAGATTGCTTTAGGTAGAATAGACATTTTCACAATATTTGTTCTTCCAATCCATGAGCATGGAACACTTTTCCCTTTCTTTGTGTCTTCCTCAGTTTCTTTCATGAGTACTTTATAGTTTTCTGAGTATAGATTTTTTTGCCTCTTTGGTTAGGTTTATTCCTAGGATACTAGCCCTTTATCTGATATGTCGTTTGCAAATATATTCTCCCATTATGGTTTGGGGTGCAACTGTAAATGGGATTGACTCCTTAATTTCTCTTTCTTCTGTCTGTTGTTGGTGTAAAGAAATGCAGATGATTTCTGTGCATTGATTTTATATCCTGACACCTTACTGAATTCCTGCACAAGTTCTAGCATATTTAGAGTGGAGTCTTTTGGGCTTTCCACATATAGTATCATATCATCTGCAAAGAGTGATAGTTTGACTTTTTCTCTGTTGATTTGGATGCCTTTCATTTTTTGTTGTTGTTGTTGTTGTCTGATTACTGAGGCTGGGACTTCTAGTACTATGTTGAATAGCAGTGGTGATAATGGACAGCCCTGCCATGTTCCTGACCTTAGCGGAAAAACTGTTTTTCTCCATTGAGAATGATATTCGCTGTGGGTTTTTCACAGATGGCTTTGATGATATTGAGGTATGTACCCTCTATGCCTACACTGTGAAGAGTTTTGATCAGGAAAGGATGCTGTACTTTGTCAAATGCTTTTTCAGCATCTGTTGAGAGTATCATATTGTTCTTGTTCTTTCTTTAATTGATGTATTGTATCACATTGATTGATTTGTGGATGTTGAACCAACCTTGCAGCCCAGGAATAAATCCCACTTGGTCGTGGTGAATAATCCTTTTAATGCACTGTTGGATCCTATTGGCTAGTATTTTGGTGAGAATTTTCGCATCTGTGTTTATCAAGGACATTGATTCTCTTTAATATATTTATAATTCTCTTTTTTGACAGGATCCTTGTCTGGTTTTGGGATCAAGGTAATGCTGGCCTCATAAAATGAGTTTGGAAGTTTTCCTTCCATTTCTATTTGTTGGAACAGTTTCAGGAGAACAGGTATTAATTTTTCTTTAAATGTTTGGTAGAATTCCCCTGGGAAGCCATCTGGCCCTGGGCTCTTGTTTGTTGGGAGATTTTTGATGACTGCTTCAATCTCCTTACTGGTTATGGGTCTGTTCAGGTTTTCTATTTCTTCCTGGTTCAGTTGTGGTAGTTTATATGTCTCTAGGAATGCATCCATTTCTTCCAGATTGTCAAATTTGCTGGCATATAGTTGCTCATAATATGTTCTTATAATTGTTTGTATTTCTTTGGTGTTGGTTGTGACCTCTCCTCTTTCATCACACCACAAATTTTTAAAAAATGGGTCATAATGTTCATGTTATTTAGCACCTGGATTTTTTTTAAATAATAAAAAAAACCTTGATACAGTGTAGGGATCTTTCTATGTCAGTAAATACATAAAATTGATTTAAATTATTTCAGTCGGTCTCCTATTCATCTCTCTGTAGGTATTTAGATTGTTTCCAGCTCCAATAATCATAAAGAACATTAGAAAGAACATCTTTTGCACACATATTTTAAAAAATTGTTTAAAAAATTATAGAGGTATTGGGTTATGGACATTGGGGAGGGTATGTGCTATGGTGAGTGCTGTTAAGAGTGTAAATCTGGCGATTCAGAGAACTGTACCCCTGGGGCTAATAATACATTATTATATATATAATATAATACAATAATATATATTAACATATAATTTTTATTAACATAATATATAATATTATACATAATATATAATATTATGTATGATATATTATACATACTTAGTATATCATACATATTATGTATACATAATTATACATATTATGTATAATATATATTATATGTTAATAAAATGTTAATGTTAATAAAAACAAATATATTTATTTTTATTAATAATAAAAAAGAATATATTAATGTTAATAAAAGATTAAACATTAAAAATATTATAGAGGTAGTACACAAATAAAATTTGAACATTACAGGAGGTTATAAAATGAAAAGTAAAAAATTTTCTTTCCTCTTCCCTTAGTTCTGTTCACCACAAGCATCTAAAAATACTTTCTGATTGGGATTATTCTCATGATCATTATTTTATTTTTAATTAATATTCTTTAGTTAATTATATATTTAATATTTCTGTCTTTAGTAATATTTCCACCTTTTTTTCTTGGTTTATTATCTTTTGACAGTGTCCATGGCTATAATCTGAAAGATGAGGAATTTATTGCTTCTATAGCACCTCTCACTTTCCCTGATTCCTTCAGCTCCAGATGGTGATAGTTACATTTTTTAAATGTAATTATAAAATAAATAAAATTTAATTGAACCTCTATTCTTATTGTCCTAATATTTTTAGCTATATTGTAATTTTATGTTGATTGTCAAGATTTATAACATTCCTATCTGTTCTATAACTCCAATTACATCTTTGTATCTTGTCTGTAGATTAATTTTAGAAGTGGAAAATCAGTAAACATTATTTTTCAATTTATTGGATAAATATTAATATAGTTTGATTTCACCCAAGGAAGGAAATATAATTCATGTCATTAACTGTTTTTTGCTTAGAGAAAAATCTTCCAAATACTAACTGTCTAATCAAGGATGGATTCAAGTTTTGTAGATCTTGAATCTTTTACAATTTGGGGGGTCATCTTCAAGAGAAAAAATGTAGAATTACAAATAGAAACTGTTAGGGCTCATCCCTTGGACTTGGAAAGGTCTGAAGTGTGTGAGGAGCCCTGAGGCTTATTTTCATTAGTTTCATAGCGAATCTGCCTCTGGGTTTAACAAATCCCCCTCAACATATTTTGGTTTCTTTCACTTCTTCTTGGTCACATTCAGCTGCTGCTATGTATTTGGTGTCCTGTGTGCGTCCTCTTTCTTGGTTCCCTTTTCATTTTGCTGAAATCCTTCTCTAGCATTATATTTCACAAAAACTCCATTGGTACTCTCTACTCTGAGTGCTTGTGTGTATCATATGCATTTATTTTTCCCTAACTTGATCTATTGTTTGACTTGATTTGGGTTGTTTAGAAATCTAAGTTCAGGGGGCACCTGGGTGGCTCAGTGGGTTAAGCCGCTGCCTTTGGCTCAGGTCATGATCTCAGGGTCCTGGGATCCAGCCCCGCATGGGGCTCTCTGCTCAGCAGGGAGCCTGCTTCCTCCCCTCTCTCTCTCTCTGCCTACCTCTCTGCCTACTTGTGATCTCTGTGTGTCAAATAAATAAATAAAATCTTAAAAAAAAAAAAAAAGAAATCTAAGTTCAGGAATGCGTGGGTGGCTCATTCGCTTAAACATAAGCTTTGGCTCATGTCATGATCCTAGGGTCCTGAGATTGAATCCCTCATAAGGGCTCCTTGCTCAGCAGGGAGCTCGCTTATCCCTCTGCCTGCCATTCCCTTGCTTGTGCTCTCTCTCTCTCTGAACAGCAACAACAAAAACACAAAAGCAAAAAACCCTTAAGTTCAGGTTTAGGGGTGCCTGTGTGGCTCTGTCAGTTAAACATCTATCTTTGGCTCAGGTCATGATCCTGGGAGTCCTGAGATTGGGCCCCGCATCAGGGTTCCCACTCAGTGGGGAATCTACTTATCCTTCTCCCTCTGCCCCTCTCCCCCATTTGTGCTCTCTCTCTCTCAATTGCTCTCTCAAATAAATAAATAAAATCTTAAAAAAAAAAAGAAATCTAAGTTCAAAACCATTTTCTTAACTTTGAGGGTAAACAAGAAACTAAGAGATGATTGTTCCTCCACAGGAGGGAAATACTAATCAAAACCACAACGAGATACCACCTCACACCAGTCAGAATGGCTAAAATAAACCAGTCAGGAAACAACAAATGTTGATGAGGATGTGGAGAAAGGGGAACCCTTTTACACTGTTGGTGGGAATGCAAGCTGGTACAGACATTCTGGAAAACAGTGTGGAGATTCCTCAAGAAGTTAAAAACAAAGCTACCCTACCACCCAGCAATAGCGTTACTAGGTATTTACCCAAAAGATACAAACATAGTGATCTGAAGGGGCACATGTACCCCAATGTTTATAGCAATGAGCTCCACAATAGCCAAACTATAGTAAGAGCCCAGATGTCCACTGACAGATGAATGGATGAAGAAGATGTGGTGTAAATATACAATGGAATACTACTCAGCCATCAAAAAAACTATGAAATCTTACCATTTACAATGATGTGGATGGAACCAAAGGGTATTATGTTAAGTGGAAATAAGTTAATCAGAGAAAGACAATTATCATATGATTTCACTCATATGTGGAATTTAAGAAACAAAATAGGAGATTATAGGGGCAGGGGGGAACAATAAAATAAGATGAAATCAAACAGGGAGACAAACCATAAGAGACTCTTAATCCTAGGAAACAAACTGAGGGTTAATGGAGGGGAGATGGGTGAGAGGATGGGATAACTGGGTGATGGGCATTAAGGAGGGTATGTGATATAAATAGCACTGGGTGTTATGTGCAACTGATGAATCACTGAACCCTACCACTGAAACTAATCATACACTATCTGTTAATTAACTGAACTTAAATAAAATTAAGTTTATTTTAAAAAAAGAGTGATAGGAACAATTAAAAAAAAAAGAAATGGTTATTATCTTTGGAAGTAGGTGAGTGGAAAATGGGGTGAATGGTGGGGTAGGAGGGATGTTCTGAACATTTTTAATGTAGTTTCATTCTTTTGCCAAGAAAAAGTATTATTATATTTATTTAATGAATTGGGGCATCTGGCTGGCTCAGTTAGTAGAGCCTGCAACTCTAGATCTCTGGGTTGTAAGTTTGAGCCCCATGTTGGGTGTAAAGATTACTTAAAAAAAAAAAAACTTTAAGAAAAAAATTCTTAAATTAAAAAAAAATTAAATAAGTAAAGATACACAAACCTCTTCCCACCCATGAAAGCTTTAAAATACTGTTTCATTGTCTTTGAGCATTAAATGTTGTTGATGAGAAGTTTGTTGCCATTTGTATCCTTATTTCTCAGGTAACCTGTTTTTCCCTCTTCTTCTCTGGGAGTTTTTGGGATTTTCTCTACCCTTGGAATTCCAAAATTTCATTACATTAAGTCTAAGAGTCAGTCTTTTTAAAATTAATTTTGTTTGCCTCAACTTAAATAATTTCAAAATGAAGACTCATGAAATTTGGGACAATCTTCAGCTCTTTCTCTGAATATTTCTTTTCTGCCATTGTCTCAGTTTGGAACTATTTTTTTTAAAAAAGGTTTATTTATTTTAGAGAGAAAGAAAGGATGGGGAGGGGCAGAGGGAGAGGAAGAGAGACTCCCAAGCAGACTCTGCACAGAACCCAATGCAGAGCTTGATCTCACAACCCTTAGATCATGACCTGAGCTGAAACCAAGAGTTGGACGCTTAAATGACTGTCACCCAGGGGTGCCTAGAACTTTTAGACAGATATTTGACTTCTAGATCCATCTTCCATGTGTCTCAAATTTATTTTTATATTTTTCAATTATTTAATTTCTTGTTTCTATTATAGGAAATTAAACACAGTTCTGATTTCTGATTAAGTCTTCGTGGTCATTTCATTATTCAGACAGTCCAATGCAATTTTTTGACATTTATATTTTTAATGTCCAAGGATGTTTCTGTTCTCTGATTGCTTCTTTTTCCTCACAGACAGTGTGCTTTTATGCATACCATAGATACTTAACTACTTTGAGTATTGTATAAATTTTTTAAAAAATTTAGTTCCCTAATCATCTCAGATTCCTCCAGTGCTAGTTGCTTATTTATTCATCTTTGTACCTCTTTCTTTACACTATTGATTTTTATTGGAATATTTGCTGTTACTCAAGTATCCAATTATATTTATGAAAAAAGTCTTTGTTAAATAAAGGTAGCTGGTGTGGATTTTTCTCCCTAGTTGGGTAGGTCTAGTTCCTTGAAAGGGCCATCCCCTGAATGAGAGGGCCAAAACTTTGGCTCTGTGTTAGTTGGCTGTAATTGTCAAGAGGTAGATTTTTCACGAGGGTAACAGGGTGTGAATTTGGCAGGCCAGTGATCCACAAATGATGTTTGCCAAAGCGAAGAAGTCTTTATTCTGGTGGTCATACACTTCGGCACATCTCATCCACTGACTGGGCTGACTTTCTGTTGTCTTAATGTTTTATTCTGTATTATGGAACTCAGCTGTTACCTAAACAGGATACTACTTCTCTGTCAGGTCTCAATACCCTCCCTTGGAGCCCTTTCTAGATCATCCATAGATGATCCATAGGTCATCTATTCTTTAGAGAATAGGTCTCCAGCTTTAGTCTAAGAGCGATGGCCCTGGCTATTAGGGATATTCCTTTAGGGGGTGAAGGGAGGAATCCACACCTCCAACTATTCCCAAGGCACTTTGTTTACACATCTGTCTAGAATTTAGGGGACTGTGGGCAGGTGGTCTCGCCTACAAATGGGTGTGTTTGGGCAACAGTGAGTGACACATATAGCCAGTTTTTAATTTGTTTATTGACCATTTGTATTTTTTCTTTTGTAAATTACTCATGCTTGATCATTGCTCATTTTTATTGTGGTATTCACCTTGTTGAAAAATATTTTGTTTTAATTCATAAGAACTCTTTATATGAGACTAAGAATCAGAAATAAGACAAAATTATAAATTTAAGACAATTAAAATTTTTTTAAAAAGATTTTATTTATTTATTTGATGGAGAGATGACAGCAAGAGAGGGAACACAAGCAGGGGGAGTGGGAGAGGGAGAAGCAGGCTTCCTGCCCAGCAGGAAGCCTGATGAGAGGCTTTATCCCAGGATCCTAGGATCATGACCTGAGCCAAAAGCTTAATGACTGAGCTACCTAGGTGCCCCAAATTTAAGACAATTTAAAAGAATTACAAGAGCTTACATGGAATGCTGTGGCAAAAACATAAAGTCATGACCTTAAAAAAAGTTTTTTGCGCAATATTAGTGATGAGGGATGGCCACCAAGATGTGGCAGCCTGAAGAGACCAGTTAAATATTGGAGACTGGAAAGGTGCCTAAAGATTTAATAATAAAAAGGGAGCAGAGCCAGCTAGACTCACAGCTATATTTTGTCTGATATTTCAAGACCAGACAACTTCAATGTTATTTAAACTAATCTAGGACATAAAAAGAGTTAGAAATCTCCATGATTCCTTTTATGAAGCCAACATAACTTTGACGTAAAACCTAGAAATAGAAGAAAGGGATATAGAACAAGACTGCTTTAGAATATAGGAGGAAAATTCCTAAATTAAATACTAGTAAATAAAATCCAGTATTTATCAAAAGGATAATAAATCATGACCTGGAAAAGTGTATTCCAGGAATACAATTGTGTTCAATATCAGGAAATGTAGCAACACAATCTATGACAATAACAAATTAAATGAAAAACAACATGATCATATCAATAGATGCTGAAGCCATTTGATAAAATTTAATAGCCATTCTTAATTTAAAAACTCTAAAAATAAGGATAGAACAGGCTTCTTAAATATAACAAAAACCAATTACCAAAACACACCAGTAAAGCTAATTGTATATGATTTCAATTAAAATTAGGAACCAGATAAGGATGCTTGCTATGGACATTATTTGATATTATCTTGTAAGCTTTCTAGCAAATACAGTCTCACGAAATGAAATGGCCAGCTGAGACATTGGAAAAGAAAAGATAAACACGTTTCTTCAAGCTGGTAATATGATTGTATAAAACCCAAGAGATTTAGTAAAATATCACTGGAGTTAATAAGGAATAAGCAAATGGGAAAATAATGTATTCACAACAAGGACTATTAAATGCTGTTTCAAACAAGAGACATCTTTGTGAAGAAAATTATTTTATGCAAAACCTGAATGAGTGGGAAGACATACTGTGCTCTTAGGGAGTCTTAATATTAAAGAAGTTAATTCTTTCAAAATTAAATTATAATTAGATTACGTTTGTGTGTGTGTGTGTGTGTGTGTGTGTGTGTGTGAATAAAATAAACTGAGAGTTTGCATAAAAGAATAAGTGTCTCAGAGTAGGCAAGGAATATTTCTTTTGTGGAAACATTAAAAATTAGCAACAATGTGGTTGCCTTCTTATATATTACAATGTACTTTGAAGCTATACAGCAAACTGGGATGACTGACATAAAAATAGCAAGTAGATTGGTAGAATTGGATGGAGGATCCAAAATAGATTCCATTATGTGTGAGAACTTAATATACATGAAAAGGTGTATTGCAATCAAATGGGAAAATGAGAAGCCTTTTAATTCCATCTGGATTATGTAAATTTCCTTTGTTTTAACCTGGGCTTTGTAGCTCTATTATCTGGTGCCTGGCTGGTTCTGTGGGTGGAGGATCTGACTCTTCTTGATCATGGGGTCATGAGTTTGAGCCCCACATTTGGTGTAGAGATTACTTAAATAAATAAATAAATCTTAAAAATGTTTCCTTCTGTATTGGTTAATTTGTTTTTAGTTGAGAATGCTGGAAATGAGACATAGTTTTATTTTCTTGTAGCCTTTTATTTTGATATAACTTCCAGTTTACAGACAAGTTGTAAGGATAGTACAAAGGATTCTCATGTATCTTTCACCCAGATTCCCTGTATGTTAACACTGTAACCACACTTACTTTATATTTTTCTCTCTGGACATATTTCTCTTAACATGGGTGATTTTCGTGTTTTTAACTCCAAAATATCATTTCTTTAAACATAAATGGGAACATGCTATCCACATATTTGGCAACTAATATTTTCAATTAACAGTTTACATATATATGCATATACATATACATTTCTTTTTTAACATCATAAATGTATATATTTTTAAATTAAATGGTTATTACTTGAAATGACATGAATCTCTTCTGGCTCCTAAAACCCTTGTCTTGTTGATAATGCTAGAGTTTTGTTTGACTACTACCTTCATTCCCAGACTCTTTCTTTTTATTTATTTATTTATTTATCTGAGAGAGAGAGTGTGTGTATGAGTAAGGGGAGGAGAAGGAGAGGGGACAAGCAGACTCCATGCTGAGCATGTAGCTGACACATGAGATCTCAGCTGACCCTGAGATCATGACCTGAGCCAAAACCAAGACTTGGATGCTTAACCGACTAAACCACCCAGGAGCCCCTGTATCTGCTATTTTCATACATTAATTGGTACTTTGTTTTTCTTTTTCTTCGAATTGCCTATTCCCATCTTTTCCCTACCAAAGTGATTAACATGAAAAATAAATCTTCTTACCATGTTTTCCCCCCTGACACCCAGTTCTACTCTCCAGAGGCTTCTGTAGTTAGCATTTTTTGGTGTGTACTCTAGAGATATTCAACGCTTGTAGAAACATACATATTCTTTTTTATTTAGTAAACTTTACTGAGGTATGATTTACATTCAATAAAGTCCAACTATTTTAAGCATACAGTTTGATAAGTTTTGACAAAGGTATACACCTGTGAAACCATCACGATAATCAATACATAGGATATTTCCATCATTCTGGAAAGTTGTCTCAGGCCCCTTTTCATCAACCCGATGGCTTCTCCTTTTCCCTCTCTCCACCCCCACCCCACACATGCCATCCCTGGGCCGAGGCAACCAGTGATTTGCCTCTCTTCCCAGTGGATTACTTTTGCCTATTCTATAATATCATATAAATAGAATCATAGAGTGCGTACTCTCTTCTGTCTACTAATTTTGCTTACTGTAATGCTTTTGAGATTGCATCTGTGTTGTGTGTACCTACAGTTCATTCTGTTTTGTTGCTGAACAGTATTCCATTGCATTTATATACCACAATTTGTGCACCTATTTACCTGTGGATGGAAATTTAGGTTGCTGTTGGCTACTATGAATAAAATGGTTATGAACATTCATGTACAAGTCTGTTAGTAGACTTTGTTTGTTTGTTTGTTTCTCTGGGCCAATACCTAGGGTATTGCTGGGTGATATGGTAAGTGTATGTTTTTTTTTTTTTTTTTTTTTTTTTTTTTTTTTAAAGATTTTTATTTATTTGCCAGAGAGAGAGAGAGAGAGAGCGAGCACAGGCAGACAGAGTGGCAGAGGGAGAAGCAGGCTCCCTGCGGAGCAAGGAGCCCGATGTGGGACTCGATCCCAGGACGCCGGGATCACGACCCGAGCCGAAGGCAGCCGCTTAACCAACTGAGCCACCCAGGCGTCCCTGGTAAGTGTATGTTTAACTTTATAAGAAACTGACAGGTTGTGTTGCCAAGTGGTTATACCGACTGTACACCAGTAATGTATGATATTTCGTTTTTCATATCTTCATCAATTCTTGCTATTATGTCTTTTTCATTTTAGCTGTTCTAGAAGTTGTGCTGATATCTCATTGTGGTTTTATTTATTTTTTATTTTTTAAAGAAGATTTTATTTAAAAAATAAAAATAAAATAAAAGGTTTTATTTATTTAGTAGAGAGAGAGTATGAAAGAGCGAGAGCATGAGAGGGGGGATGGTCAGATGGAGACACAGACTCCTCGCTGAACAGGGAGCCCAGTGCGGGCTGGATCTTGGGACTCTGGGATCATGACCTGAGCTGAAGGCAGACTCTTAACTGACTGAGCCACCCAGGTGCCCCTCACTGTGGCTTTATTTATTTATTTATTTATTTTTATTTTTATTTTAATAAACGTATAATGTATTTTTATCCCCAGGGGTACAGGTCTGTGAATCGCCAGGTTTACACATTTCACAGCACTCATCATAGCACATACCCTCCCCAGTGTCCATTTCCCCACCACCCTCTCCCGTCCCCCCTCCCCCCAGCAACCCTCAGTCTATTTTTTGAGATTGAGTCTTTTATGGTTTGTCTCCCTCCCAATCCCATCTTTTCATTTTTTCTTTTCCTACCTCCCCCCAACTCCCCCGCCTTGCATCTCCACTTCCTCATATCAAAGAGATCATATGTTAGTTGTCTTTCTCCGATTGACTTATTTCGCTAAGCTTGATACCCTCTAGTTCCATCCACGTCGTTGCAAATGGTAAGATTTCATGTCTAAAAATATGGAACGCTTCACGAATTTGCGTGTCATCCTTGCACAGGGGCCATGCTAATCTTCTCTGTATCGTTCCAATTTTAGTATATGTGCTGCCGAAGCGAGCACCTCGCTGTGGTTTTAATATGTATTTCCTTGATGACCTATTTGCCATCTGTAACTTTTTATATGTGTAATATCTGTCCTTATTCTTTGCCTATTTTGCAAATTGAGTTGTCTTTTATTTATTTATTTTTATTTATTTATTTGACAGAGGAGAAATTGCAAGTAAGCAGAGAGGCAAGCAGAGAGAGAACCAGGCTCCCTGCTGAGCAGAGAGCCCAATGTGGGCCTTGATCCCAGGACCCTGAGATCATGACCTGCATCAAAGGCAGACACTTAACCCACTGAGCCACCCAGGCACCCCTATTGAGTTGTCTTTTTATTGCTGAGCTTTAAGAGCTCATTATGTAGTCTGAAAAAGTCTGACTTACAATTTTTTCTTTCTTTTTTTTTTAAGATTTTATTTATTTATTTGACAGACAGAGATCACAAATAGGCAGAGAGGCAGGCAGAGAAAGAGGAAGGGAAGCAGGCTCGCTGCTTCACAGAGAGCCCGATGCAGGGCTCAATCCCAGGACCCTGGGATCATGACCTGAGCCGAAGGCAGAGGCTTTAACCCACTGAGCCCCGGACTTATAATTTTTTCTATTATGGTTCATACTTTTCAGGTTCTATCCAAGAAATCTTTGCCTAACCTAGAATCACAAAGATGGTCATCTACATTTTGTTTTGGAAATGTTATGGTTTAAGCTTTTATGTTTAGGTCTATAATCTATTTTTAAAAAGATTTTATTTATTTATTTGACAGAGAGAGATCACAAGTAGGCAGAGAGGCAGGCAGAGAGAAAGGGGGAAGCAGGCTCCCTGCTGAGCAGAGAGCCCAATGTGGGGCTCAATCCCAGTAGCCTGAGATCATCACCTGAGCTGAAGACAGAGGCTTAATCTACTGAGCCACCCAGGTGCCCAAATCTATTTTAAGTTAATACTTTTGTTTGGCATAAAGTAATGATTGAGGATCATTTAAAAAATATTTATATCCAATTGTTTCAACACTGTTAAAAAAACTATTCTTTCCACATTGAATTACCTTTGTATCTTTGTGGAAAATCAATGGGCCATATAAATGTGAGTGAATTTCTGGACTCTATCCTGTTCCTTTGAATTATGTCTATCTTTCTGTCAATGACAAACTGTGTTGGTTACTGTTGCTTTATAGTAAGTCTTAAAATCAGTGTAAGTTCTGAAACTTTCAAACATATATATCCTTGGAGTACAAACAAAATTGTATGTTGTGTTTGGGTTTAGAAACTATTAGTAGTGTTTTATATTTAATTTAAACTTCTTTTCCTTGTAAAATCTTTTATAATAGAAACATTTTGTCATACACAAATGTAGAGAAAATAATATGATGAAAAGACACTCAACATCACTGATCATTAGGGAAATACAAATCAAAGCTACCAAATCACCTCACACCTGTCAAATGGTAAATCAACAGGACAAGAACAACAGGTATTGGAGAGGATAAGGAGAAAAGGGAACCCTTTTTCACTGTTGGTGGGAATGCAAACTGGTGCAGCCACTCTGGAAAACAGTGTGGAGTTTCCTCAAAAAGTTAAAAATAGAACTACTCTATGATCCAGCAATTGCACTGCTAGGTATTTAACACAAAAATACTAATTCAAAGGGATACATGCACCCCAATGTTTACAGCAGCATTATCAATAGTAACCAAATTATGGTGTATATGTATATACAATGGAATATTACTCGGCCATTAAAAAAAAAGAAGTCTTGGGGCACCTGGGTGGCTCAGTCATTAAGCATTAGTCATTAAGTCATCTGCCTTCAGCTCAGGTCATGATCCCAGGGTCCTGGGATCAAGCCCAGCATCATGCTCCCTGCTCAGCAGAAAGCTTGCTTCTCCCTCTCACACTCCCCCTGCTTGTGTTTCCTCTCTCCTTGTCTCTCTCTCTCTGTCAAATAAATAAATAAAATCTTTGAAAAAAAAAGAATGAAGTCTTGCCATTTGCAATGACATGAATGGAGCTAGAGAGCATTATGCTAAGTGAAATAAGTCAGTCAGAGAAAGATGAATACCATATGATTTCACTCGCATGTGGAATTTAAGAAACAAAATAAAAGAGCAAAAGGGGAAAGAAAGAGAGAGAAGGGGGTAAACCAAGAAACAGACTCTTAACTATAGAGAACAAACTGATGGTTACCAGAGGGGAGGTGGGTGGCGGATGGGAGAAATAGGTGATGGGGATTAAGAAGTGCACTTGTAATGATTATTGGGTGTTGTATGGAAATTTTGAACCACTATATTATACACCTGAAACTAATATTACACTGTATATTAACTAATTGGAATTTAAATAAAAACTTAAAAAATAGTATGGTGAAGGTTCATGTACCCAAAATGATAAATTTTTTACTAAACTTATTTCATCTAGATTTTCTCTGTCACTGGATTATTTCGACGCATATACTAGACATCATATAATTCCATCTCTATATATTCAATATGTATCTCTAAAAGCTAAGAACTATTTTTTCAAAAA
>NW_027666696.1:0-23307 GCF_963455335.1 Martes martes
ATTTTATTGTTTTCATACTAAGTTTCAGAAATCTGCAATTTGACATTTACAGAACATGACAATTCAGATGCTAAATTGTCATCAGAAATATTTGACCTTTATTTTTATAGTTTCTAATTGAAAAAGTACATTTACATATCCAAGTTGTTCCAAACATACTTAAGGGTTTTTTCAACAACCAAATCAAGTGTCAATTATTCCAAATTTAAATTAACAGTACATAAAACTAAAAATTCAGTTCCTCAGCAACACTAACCATATTTCAAGTTGTCCATGACCAGCCACAAGTGGGTTATGGTATAGAACCTCTTCCTTTGAGTTAAAAATTACAAATTAAATTTAAAATACTACTAATAGTATACAAGCCAGTAAAAAAAAAATGAAATGAAGAGAAAATCATCCAGGAAGCAAGAAAATGTTCCAAGCACACAGAAAATATTTGCCACACTGGTCAAATCTTCAAGTAAAACACAGACAACCCAACAGAAACACTGTGGTAAAGAAAAAAGACATTTCAAACAAGAAACTGAAATAGCCAATAAATTTTTTACAAAATGCTCAAAAGTCATTAATAACCAGAGCACTGTAAATTAAAACAATAATAAGCCACATTCATCATGTAGCAAAAATGAAAAATGTCAACTGTTGGTGACACTGTTGAAAAAAGTTATGTATCATATACTGTTGGTAGGAGTATAATTGATAGATTTATTTTGGGAAAGTTTGGCATAATCTACACTGTACAAAAATAAATGCTATGTGCATAAAAATACATGCATAAGTACATTCATAGTAGGATTGCTTATAATTGCTAAAAACTAATTGCACAATCCAAATGTCCATTAAACTTAGACTAATTAAATTAATTGTGGCTTATTAATAAAAGGACTTACTACACCACCTACTACAGACATTACTATATAAAAATGAAAAAAAACATGTACTACAGCTAAATCCAATAACAGAGTTAAATATTGGTGCATGAGAGGAAAGTAATACATAATGTATAATTTTTTCATATAGGTAAAATACAGGCAAAATTCATTTACATGTGTAGGAATGCCATCGGTGGTTACAAAAATACTTGAAATAAAAAAATAGGAAATGATTACAATAAAAATTCAGTTAGTGTTAACCTCTGGAAGTGGTGAGCAGAATATTCAGGAATGGATGGGGGCATGAGTTGGTCTCCGATGCCAAGAATGTTCTAGTTCTTGACTTTGGTAGTGATCACCAAGGTGTTGACTTAGTAATTATTCATTATACTACATATCTATGATTTGTGCGTTTTTTGCATATTTAGTATCTTAACATAAAAAATTTAAATTTGTTACCGAAGGCACTTATATAACTTTGCTATAATTTTTTTTCTTTTAGAAAGTGGTAAATGTTGCAATACGAACAAAATTTTAAGGCACAAGAGTCAAGTTTTTATTCCTTTTCACAAACTACACACAAGAAAGAAGCACTAGGCAATAGTGTATAAATAAGGTCCACTGCCAAAACATAAGAAGTAAAATGTAGAAAAGTAGCAACTTTAACTGACAGCATATTCCTAAAGAACTCATTACAGAATTAAACAATACCAATATAACAAAATGAGGAATTTTAGATTACTCGTCTTAGAAAAAACTATAAAGAGTGATCATCTTTCGAAGTACTTTTACCAAATAAGATAACTGAAAGACAGCAATGGCTCTAGTTAAGATTGTATGAAATGAGTATGAAAAAGAAATGGTGATATTTTACTTAAAAAAAAAAGGCTTACTAATGTAAATTCATGAATTCTTTAGTAGTTTGAATTATCTTATGAGGGAAACATTTCCAGCAAAAATAGGTGGCATTTAATTGAGAAACCATCTGAGACTAGTAACCAAAGAAACTTAAAACAAAATGCCCATTTAAAAATCTCTCATCTACACTAGAGAAAAAGAATTTTATGTCCCTTCTCTATAAACCTAACATCGACGACTACACCATCCCATATCCCTTTTCTCAGAACAAGCAAAAGCGTTGTGCTGCAGCAACAACGCCAAGATACCGGAGGGAAATTCCATTCAAGACTTCCCAGCTTGCTCCCTCCTCCCCAAAACCACTCCAGAATTCCAAGGAGCATAGCGAAGTAAGGAATGATGGTCATAATACCCAATGCAAGTAACGCATCTAATGCCCAAAGTTGTCAAAATTCACACACGGAGCTTTTCTCTCCTCCTGCTCTGAGCTGAAGAAACAGTCAACAGTCACCTGCAGAAGCTCCACAGATCCCATTTCTCTTTAGCAGCAGGATCAAAATTCCTCACCACCACCGGGTGTAGTCAACACCCCGCCAGAGATCTGCTCTCTTGAGGAATCCCTGCAGGCGTCAGGGATTCGTCAGCAGCCTCACAGGAAGGCACGAGACAGAAGGGGCCTGCCTGGCCTAGACAAGCCTGCCCCTTCCCGCATTCCCACTCTCCGCAACCTTCCGTCCTCATTCTTTTCGATTTGCCTTTCGCCACTGGCGACCCTGGCTTTCGTTCTCAGGCTAGACTGTCCGATGTTACCTCACAAAAAAGTCTGTCCTTACCAGGGCAGAGCAGGAATCTGGCGACAACAGGAACCGCTTCAGGGTCCACTCGCCGCGTAGTCGGCTCAGCTTCACCTGCTACTGCCAACCGTACACCACTACTCCCGACATTCCCCGCGCACGCACCGCGTCTCCCACCCCGCCCCACTCCCGCCCAAACACGTGACTTACTTGCGTCTCCGTCCACGCCCACTTCCGTTCCTCCACTTTCCCTTGGGAGAGAGGAGGGGGGCACGGGATGTTAAAGAGTAGCGACTTCCTCCTACTCCCCGCCCCCGCCCCTCTACCCCCTGCTACAATGTCTTCCGGGTCGCAAGTGCCTCGGAGCCTTCTGGGAAACCGTATCATTTCCTCCCCTCCCCCTCCTTCTGCCTTCAACCAACCAGCCTCCCGTCAGGGAGGGACATGCGCAGTGAGTGCCTCCCGTCTCTTCTACCCGAACCCCCCCTCCCCCCCCCAGCAGAGAGACCCCAGCAGCAGCAGCAGCTGATGATGAAGAGAGAGGCAGTGGCAGAGGGGGGGCACCTTTTATTTCTATTTTTAAAGGGACAGGACACTAATTTTACCCCACTTCAACCTTGAATTGAGGGGGGTGGGGGGAAGGCGGCTGAGTTCCTTCCCCCACCCTCCAGCCCTGAGACCTGAGAGGGGGATTGAGCCTGAGAAAGAAGAAGAAGGAGTTTCTTCTTCTTCGAAAACCCCCATCCACGACTCCTACCCCCTCACCCCTCCACTAGCCTCCCTCCCGAGCCCCCTCCACCCTCCTCCTCTTTGGCCGTGAGAGGAGGAGAGAAAGAGACCAAAAGCCTCTTAGCAACACAGACCCTTTGCTGCTGCTGCTGCTGCTGCTGCTGCTGCTGCTACTGCTGCTGCTGCTGCTTGGCCCTGGCTGGAGACATCTCACTACACCCAGGAGCAGCCACTTCCCCAGCTCTCCTCCTCCTTCGCCTCCTCCTCCTCCACTCCCCCCCCTTTATTACCCTTTGTGTCATCCTCCACAGCTCCAGGGAAGGCACTCAAAAGTGGGGGGCAGGAAAGGTAAGTGTGTCTGTGGGGGCTTCATTGCCTTCCTCTGGCTCTGACTTTAACTCCGGGGCAACAGTAGCACCAAACCACATACGCAGTGGAGCTCCGGGGTGAGGAGGGGGTGGTGCTGGGGGGGGGGGAGGTGTGTGAAGGAGGGGTTGGAGTGGGGAGGGGTGTGTGAGGTGGGTGCCCATCCTGTCAGAGGAGGAAGGGCACTTTTATTTTTATTTGCTGTTGTCAAAAGTGGTTTCTCTTCTCCAGCTAACATCTGATTGTGTCTTGCTCCAGTGGGGGAGAATACAAAAACAACCCCCTCCTTCCTCCAATGAGGCGCCAGGGAAAGAGACAGAAAGAGGCACACTTTCTAGATGTCACTTGAAAAAATTCATTTGGAGAGCTTTTTTCCTTTTTCCCCAGGAAAAGCTCCACTGCATTCGTTTCTGAGTGGGAAAATGTCGGGATTTGGATTGTATTGGAACTGCTTATCCATTTGTAGACCTGAGTGTTTTCCCCTTTTTGGTTCTGTATATGGTTTGGAAATTGACTTCAGTGTTGGAACAGACTTGATTGGTTTTTGCTTTCTGGGTTTAATTTTCCTTTTTTGTTGTTGTTGTTGTTGTGTCTGACTTATATGGAAGATTTCAAATTTTTAGTTGATAGAGGCCTTTGGTTAGGTTTTGACTTGTATTACTGCTTTTTTTGTTAAATGTTTGTTTCATATATTAGCATGTAAAGTTCAAAGCTTAAAATGCTCAAAGTTTAAATACCACCGGTATTCTCTCTCCCTACATACGTTCTTGATCATTATTTTCCATAAGACGAGAATATTAGCTATTTACTAATTAATCTGGGTATTTTTTTAATCTTTGTAACTTGTCTGAACAAGTAATCCCCATTGAAAACTTTATGTTGTTCTGGCTTCATGGAAGGCCAAACCTCTCCATCAATAGTTTGCCGGATTGGTACCACTTTCAGTTTTAACTGAATTATTTATTTAGTGTTGTAAATTGAGATGAGTTTTTCATCTCTTGGGGTACTGAACCAAATTGATCACTGTATGTGAAAGAAGACAAATTTCTAAAATATACTTCCATGAGTCAAATCATGAAGTCGTACTTACTATATTCATTGTAGTTAGACAAAAATTGAAAGATAAATCCAGGTTTCGGTTTATAGAATAACAGTCTTCATAAAAATCACTATGGCTTTCAAATTCAGTGCTGTATTTTATTTCACAAATGCTAGAAACTATGTCTCAAGTTAGGCCTTTTACTAGGGCTTACATTGGAAAGTGGCATTTTGTTTCATACATGTATTTCTTTATCCTTTCCTTGAAGATGGATGCACACATACATATATACATTCTCTCTCTCACACACACACACACACACTCTCTCTGTTTCTCTCACACACACACACACCCTTTTTTGTAACTGCATTGGTATCTCTGATCCCATAATTTATGTCAGCAAAAAATATTCTTTTGTAAAGCAGCAATTTTATGATCAGACTGGTAATATGAAAATAGCAATTTGATCAAATAGAAAGGATTGAAGAAAAATAAATCTAGGTGGATATTTGACATAAATATTATTAAAACATGGTAATACTTTTTAATTTTTATTTTCTTGATGGTAAAACCAAAACATAATGATGCTTCTATTTTAGTGGCAGAAATGCATTGCAAATGTAGAAACTTGTTCTGTAAAATTTTCATTAATGTGTGCAAAAGTAGACATTTCAACACGGGGGAAAAAGCTGTATAGCAATAAACAATATGGTTTTATTTCCTTCCTTTCTGTCATCAATTTGAACAGTTTCTTACCTTCCACTGAGGTGTAATTGGTGCACTTCAGCAGAAATCTGTGTCAAGTTCAAGTTTTTCTCCCAGCATCAATACTACTATTTCAGGTCCACCTAGGATTTCTCGTCCTCACCCTACTTCCTCAGCAACCTTAACATAAGAGGGACAAAGTAGAACTTAGTGAAGAAATCCATTTTAAGTAAAGCAAATTGTGTATATAATTGGAAGATAGTTGCCCTGTCGGCAGCTGAGTGAAAATTTACAGTCTTGACGATAATACCTTTACTTAAGTTGTGTCTGCTTTTCTTTTGAAAATGTTCCTATATCCTACCACTCATAGGGTAATTCTGTGTGGTTTGGGAATTCCAGACTTCCTCTAAGTTGGATAATGATTTATATTTAGAAAACCCTTTTTATTATGGCTTATATTTTAAATATTAAGACATTTTAGGATTGTAATTTTCATCTAAGTGATATCTTGGAGATCACTTTACCCAGCTCTTCATTTTTCATATTGCTGAAGTTCAGAGAGCTTGAGGATCTTGCCTAGGTTCCAAGGCCTCTAAGTGGGCAGAACATGGACCAGAGAACTGAGGTCTCTTACCAGTCACTATGCTATATGCTATACGACCTCATTCGTATGAGGTCGTGAATGAGACTCATTCACAATTTTGTGTATAGCACTTAGGGATTTTATATGGAGGCATATTACTCTAAGAATATTTAGGTATGTAGCTTTAAGCCAAAATTGTGTCTGTTTATAACTCACTTATTTGTTGTTGATTTAAGGGGTACTGATTTCTCTCATTCCAGGTAGTTACTATTATGAGAATTATTTCAGCTTCCTCTGATGCTAATTTTTTTCTGCACTTCTAATTAATAAATATATTTCTTACTAAATTCTTACTCTTGGATTAAAGACATGTGTATAAGAATGATACATATTATATTATGAATGTTTACCTGTTAGTCTTGCTGTGTGAACCATTTAAGACTAAGGATTCTTGTCTTGTTAACATTTTATATCCCTCACAGCAGTGTCTGGTGCACAGTAGGCCCTACTGGTTATTTGTCATAATTGATAATAGATAATAGAGTTAGGCATATTTGAATTGGTTTACTCCCATATGTGGAATTCGTTTCCTTTCTTCCTTTTTCTTTCCTACAATTTCTCCACTACCATGATTTTTTAAATTTGTTTTTACTGTAGCTCTCACTTTTTCTGTCAGCCAAAATAAATCCCAATAACAATATAGTATTTATAGAGAATAAAAACATATTCCCTTTAATCCTTGTACAGGATGCAATTTAACGAAAATCATTTATTTTTAATAAGAGATTTCAAAAAAATTCCAATTAAAAATATACTGGCAAAAGTTCAATATACACTTAAATTTCATTTCATTGAATGCCTAGTGCAATAGGATATTGGAATGATTAGGCCACTTTTACCAGCTCTATAAAGCAACTGCTACTTAGGTGACATGTTTCCCTGACTTTGTTTTTTTGGTCCTTACCCAGACACTTATCAACTTGCCAGTTTTCTATGGATATGAAGATTTACTCCTAGTCATCACTGGGACCCCATGAAGTCAGCCAGAAAGCCTATGTCCAACTTATGTACCTTTGCAAACTTGTCTGGATTTTGAATGTATGTGCAAAACATATTGTATTTAGGTATTCATTAAACACCTACTGAGCATCTACTGTCTGTCGGGCACTGTGCTAGGCATCTGAGAAACAAGGATGGTCCCTACAGTTTAATATGAAGAGATATTTTAATTGTATTCCACAAGTATATTGGTCATAACTTTATTTTGATGTTTTTTCCTGAATAAATTTTATATTAATTAAATGGATACTGTTAGGTGGGAAAATGCATGTTTAAGAAGGATTTTGCTGTATTTTATTAAAATAGAAATATATAAAGAAAAATTTTCCACTTAATACTGTATTCTGGGGATTTCTATTCTGTATATAATTCATTAATTTTAGATCATAAAATTAGTCTATGTGGCTATCATTGCTAGTATTTTATTGGTACATACTTTTATTTGAACATTATCAACATTGTTCATTGAAGTACCTCATTAAATTATTCCCCCCAAGAAACCAAACCCAAACTCTCCAAACTTAAACTTTTTTTTTCCTCAAAAGTAACTTTTCTCTTTACATTTCATATAACAGGTTATCTTTCATGGTTCATTGGAAGACATGGTACATTATCATTTTGATCATTTAGTTAATTTCTATAGTTTAAGCTACCAGTATAATTTAATTATCATGGAATAATTACAGTATATACTATATAGGAGTTTTGGAATTTTCAGTGTGCACTACATAAATTCCTCCAATATCCTCATTAGAAGCTTTCCATTTCTAACTCTAAACATGTTAGTTGCAATTTTTAATCTTGATTATGTGATACAACTTCTGTAAAATGATTTGGGAGTTTCTTGGTTATGAATGTTTCAAAACCAAAGGATACTATCTTGGTTCCTATCATGGCTTTCATATGTAATTTAAAAATATATGAGAGGGAAATTTCCTGGATTTTCTTTGTCCCCCTTAAACTATACTTAGAATAATATTGATTCACAGTTTGAAAGGAAGGACTCTCTTGCTACAGTATCTTGTGAAGGTAAATAGACTTCTGAAGGTCAATTCTGATCTTTTTCAAGTTCATTCTTAACTTTTTATTCTAGTAATAATCATAGTTACCATTTATTATAAGTGCCTAACACTATGATAAATATAAATATATCAATACACTGGTCCTGTGAACTTTGGACATTATTGCCATGTTATAGATGGGGAAACCTATTACTGATAAAACAGCATTTTACATAAAGCAGCAAAATACTCAGTCACAGTAAATTCATAACACTTTTTAAAATTTAAAGCACAGTCACAATAGCTTTTATCAGTCAGTAAGTACTCTGGTAAACACTAGTAAAATCATGGCCCCAATAGCTTTTTGATAGAGTGATGGAAAATTTCTACAAGTTTACAAGGAGAGAAAAACAATAAACAAACCCGGTTCTTTATAAGGAACATAGATGCAGACCAGTGTGCAACTGGAAATAAAATACACTTGACCCTTGAACAACACAGGTTTGAACTGTGGGTCCACTTTTATGGAGAATTCTTACAGTAGTATAAGTATGCTTTTTCTACCTTATGATTTTCTTAACACTTTTTTTCTTTAGCTTTATTTTAAGAATACAATATGTAGTACATGTAACACACAAAATATGTTTTAATTGATTATGTTACTGGTAAGTTTCTGTTCAACAGTAGGCTTTTAGTAGTGAAGTTTTGGGGGAGTCAGAAGTTATACAGGATTTTCAACTGCACAGAGATCAGCACTCTCATTGTTCAAGGGTCAGCTGTATACATAAAATCGGTTTTCTCTCTGTATGGCAAAGATTATATTTAGGCTTTCTACATACTGAACTTTCTTTCTCTTGCATGGGTTGCATTTAGCATTTTGTTAGGTGAAGTTTGAAAGTTCTAACAATTTGTAATCCAATGAATATTTACTGTAAACATTTTAATGTAAATGTTTTAACGGAAAATCTCTACACAGAAGGGACATATATTGCCTAGTGGTTGGGTGTGTATATATGCATATCTTCTGGACCCTGTATTTTATAAGATTTTCATAATTACTACATTATACATACAGAATTAAATTTAATGTACTCTTTTTAGTACTACATAAAGTCAGAAATATTTTTAGTATGAGAATGGACAACTTGGTGGATTCTCTAGATGCCTAAATTATTATATAGTTGTTCTTTAAAACAGCTACTGAATTAAAATGTGTTTTGACCTAGCTAACCAGATTTACTTTTACATTCTTTGCTTCTAGAAGAAAAGAATAATTTTTAAAAATTCTATGTTGATAATCAAGTAATTTTCATATGCATCCTAAGTAAATACACATTCACCCTATATGCATAAATTGACTATATTATTCTATAAATAATATGCTGATGCATTATGACTTGTAGAATTTGGTTATATTTTTAAATGCTAAAGAACTGTTCCCTGTAATCTATTATATTTCAGAGAGGAAACTTTATAACAAATTGATTTTATTGCTTTAACAAATAATCTCAGTAATTGGTGGGGTAGAATAAGTCTGTGGTCTCAAATAACATCCTTAGATAACCTAAAGGTTATTCCTAATAGGCAAAGGCAATACCTAAAGACAAGGGTTTAAAGGTAAAGATTCTAACTGATCATTGTTTCTGTTTGAGGTATTTCTATAATATCATGTGAGATTTTAGAAGTTGGAATGACTCAGTATAATTTTTCAGAGAGCCGGAGTGAGAACCAGGCTTAACACATATTAAGGAATATCTTCTAATGCAGCTGCACATGGTGGAAAAGAAAATCACTAAGGATACCATACCTGGTGAAAAGCATATACTTCATTCAAAGTTCTATGTGACTGATTCTAATTTGAGTCCTGTTTCAGTTGATCTATATAACCTTTTCTTAGAGAACTTGTAATTAAATTCTGTGTTACTGAGTAATTTATTAGAACATATTGTTTTAAAGACTAAAATGAGTTATATAAATCAGTCATCCACCTTGTAATGGTGAAAATTTTTGCACATCCATGCTTTGCGGAGTTCTTTGCCAACCAACCAAGATTCAGGCAATTAGAGGAAAAATTTCTGTATGGTACTAGTGTTAAAATTTACATTCTTGTGCTCCCCTTTTTTAAATTTATAGTCTGTATCTTGAAAGTTGGAAGTAAACTTTAAATGTTTCTTAAGGTTGACTGAATGCTAACTTATATTAAGATTCGTCCTTGTATCTAAAGCTATTGTTTTCTATATACCTTGAGTCCAGAAATGTCTGCCGATCTGTTGGCCATTAATTAACTTAATCCATACATTCTTAATATTACTACTATCTAAAAATAATACTCTTGGCTGTGTACATATAGCCACTAATGTTGGGGGAGGCAAGTATTCCACATTCAACAAAAGAAAGTATTGATTTCTAAACAGCTTCTTTACTTGGGATATACTGATATAAAAAACAGCTGCTATATAAGATAAAAAGGATTTTTACTTATTTGGAAAGTTAAGTGTAAAGTTTATCATTACCCAATACTAAGCCAATATGTAGCAAGTCAAATACGTGTTCCAGTAATGACGGAAATATAGAGGCTATTTTTTAACATTATTCCAAAAAATAATTTTCCTTCTCCCACATTTGTAACACAGGAGTTTGTGCTAAAGGATTTCTTGGCCATTTGAGAGACTGTAATCTAGTTAAAAGGTTTGTTTATACTTCCCATCTCTGTTCTGCTGATGGTATTAGAATGCAGGCCAGAGCCAGACATCTAACTGTTTATAACATTCAAACTTCAATTAAAGCTGCAGTGTTCAGTTCACTATATATCAGAAAGCTTTATACCAGCTACAAATATTACCAGTAATGATGGCAATGATTTTGTGTAGCCATAGGCTTTCCTAAATCATGCCATTCCTTATGAATACTTTTTTCATTTATGTGGTATTAACATTAATTCTTTCATAGAAGTCTAAAAATGAAGCTTATTTTCTACCAGAAGTAGTATAGCATTTCCTTCAGCAATTTCTTTTGATAATAAAACCTAACAGCTTATATTATTACATATCTTACTTAAATGGCCCAGTTTTTTTTTTTAATTAGTGAATTCTATAGTAGATGTGTTTGTTTCCTAATTGATTCAACTCCAGTTTCCAGTTTGAAGAGCATAGCAATATGTTGCCTATTAGAAAACAAAAGTAACAATCACATTACTCCAGTGTTATATGTATGGGAGGAGACTAGACCTACATAATACAGATTTTAATTTAATCTTATGTTGCTTTTCTGGCCTGCTGCTCCTGCTGTTTGTGGTTTCTATATTCTAAGTATGTTAGTAAACTGTTTTAGAAGTTTTTTTTTTTTTTCTTCTTGTAGCTTTTAGGAATTCTTTAAAAACGTTTCTTCAGCAGCTTCACTGATTTTGTGCAATCTACCTCATGGATTTAGAAAATGAGTTATATATTTATGTGTTTAATTTTTCTAATGAGTAGGCAAATTTGTTATATTGCTTTCTTTTTTATAAAACTAAATTTTACTTTTTACCAATTTTGGACCTTGATTACTAAATGTGTACATTCTTTATGTACATATATATATATATTTTATTAAATACAAGTTTATAAGAGGTTTAAACATTTAAGGAAAGATGAAAAATCATATTAAATTCAATGATTACTTGCTAAAATGCTTTTAATTAAAATATATTACAATGAAAAAAATCTACATTACTCAGTTTCCTGGGCACTGAAAGAAATGATTCATTTATTTTGAAATTTTGTAAGAAAGTTAGAAAATATTACCTATGGTCTCTGTGGATAAGAACAACAACCATGCAGAGTTTGGATTTATAAGCCAAAAAATGTGGAAAGATCTCTAAGATAAGCTAAATTGAAAACATGTCACAAAAAATATATATACAGTATGATCCCATTTATGTAAAAAAATGCACACAGAATAATATGCCTGTGAATATATACTTATATACGTATATGTTATATCATGTGCACATATATTTATAAAATAAAAAATTATATAAGACATATGCTTTATGTTTATGTAAATACATTAAGAAAAAGTCTGGAAAATATGTAGCAAATTATACCCTTGGTTTAGAGAAAGTGTGTAAGTGGGATGCTGGAAGATTAAGAACTCTTATAGTTTGTATACTTCAGCATTACTTTATTTTTAACAATAAGTTTATATTCATGTAGTAATTTTATAATGGAAAAATATACTTATGTATTAAAGGAATGAGAAAAGGAATGATACAGGAAAATTGCAGTCCTATCCCCTAATCATCACATGAATATATCCCTTGAATACCTTGAAAAGAATTGAGTATTGGCTAACAATCATCATAGCTTGATACAGAATAAAGTCTGTTAGACTGATCTAATCTTACCTAACAGGGTGAAAAGCATAGTCAATTGAGGGAGGAACAATGGATATAATCTATTCTGACTTTGAATTACTTTGGTTCTTATTGCAAAATGTATTTCTCACTTATCTGGGAAAATATTGACGAGGGAACTGGTGGTGAAGAATGTCAGTCATAAAGTGGTGACAATAAGTCAGTTTTGGTCTTGAGATAAGATATATGTTGGACCTGAGATAGGGTTTTAATTATTTTAGTCAGGGCTCCAAATTATATGCTCATTCAAAATACAGATGACATAGTCACTTAACATTTTTATAATTTTTCTGTATTCAGGTAGTGGTTTGAACAGAAGACAGATAAAGCAAGTTTTTAAGATTAAGTCTTTTTTTAAAGTGTCTGAAACATGTACTTGAAAAACACTTCGGGAGCTTTTGTAAAATAACATCAAACTGAGTATGAAAATATGCAGAGTAAAGAAGCAATTAGAATTCTGTAGAGTTAATCACAGTGGGCTTCTTGGGAGGACATGAGTTAATCAGAATTTAGGTAGAGAAATCGTAGGTTGCTTTCAATGCGATGAGAGGATGGGGGAGCTTATTTTTAGTAGTTTGAAAGCTACGATTAAAATTCAAAATAACCTGGTAAATTAAGAAAGGGGTTAGAAATAATATACCTTGCATTTGTGTTTTTAACACTTTATTTCCAAGAATGCAGATCAAAAAAGAAATAGGGAAAAAATAACTTGCATAAAAAATAAGGAAGTGAATACTTCTTTGCAATTTTAACTAGAAAATTTGTCAAGAGTCTAAAGCAAGTAAGTTCTGAGTGAGTTAGAAATGAAACACTATGTAGTTAAAACAGGAAAATTTTATCCAAGGATACTAGCTGAGGTTCTTTTTCCTTTTATAATTAAAATTAATACCCAAATTGGTCCCTAGGATCAATAGTAAATAGTATACAATTAAAACTATGAATCATATATGAATTCTAAAAATAACAAAGGTATAGCTTACGTTTTCTCCATTTACTTAACAAGCTTTATTTGCATCTGGAATAATTTCTTTCTAGCTGGCCCCATCGTGTCAATTACCATTCCACCTATTTCTACCATCACAAAATGAACCTTTTTTCCCCTGAAAAATGTATGTTTTAAAGAGTTGTGTCAAATATGGCTCTCTATTGTTTTCACTTGAAAAATCAGTAATTTATCTCTTATGTAGGGGTCATTGACTCAGTATTCTTATCTCTCTCTCTTTTCTTTAACCAGTGGCTTGCCAATGTCTTTTCTTTCAACAAATATATGTTGAAACCTATTATGTGCTCGCTGAATAGTGAACCAAAAATAGACATGGATCTTACTCTTCTGGACTTATCCTAGAGATAATGGATATTAATCAAATAATCATATAAATAAGTGCAAAGTTGGAACTATTCCAATTGGTGATTAATATGAAGGCTTTTAGAAGAATAACCAATCAGTGGGATCAAGGGAAGTTTGTTTTTGTTTTTGTTTGGGAGGAAGTGTTTAGTTAGCTGAAATCTCTAAGAATTAGTTAACTTAATCAAGAGGGCGAAAAGTTTTCTAGGAAGGAATAATATGTACAATGGTATTAAGGGGTAGGGGGAGAACATAGTACTGAACATTAAATGATGATCAGAATGACAGAACTTGTAAGAACTAGGAAATACATGGTAAAAAGTGATGTTAGATTTATGTAGGAATCAAACTGGAAGATGTTGTAGGCCAATGCTTCCTTTATCCTTAGAGTTAATATTTATACTTAGACTAATATTCTTTATGCTCAGTGCAAAAGCTTACTACTACTTATAAAAGGGTTGTGTTTTAAGAGTTCATTTTTATTTCACTTTAGAACTCACAGTGCTTTTTCCCATGGAATTGGGGTTATAGTGGTCTGGTCGTATAAAATCCCTTTAACACAGAAAACAATGAAAGTAGTGACCATAACATTGTGCGTTAAACATAAGTAGGTAGAGATTAGAAAAGAAAAGCAAGAAAGGGAATTAAAATGAGTGTATGTATTCAAGAGAATATCCTGGGTGTGATTAACTAAGTTGTAAATAATGAAGAAAAAGTAAAAAGCTTGTAAGTGTGCTAGGCTGGTGTAGGATATCATAGCATATGACCTTAAGGGACACATACAGTGGGACAACTTGAAAAGACCTTTAACTGGCACCTTGATATATCATGTTATGATATCTGGAATAAACTAAGACAGAGTAGAAGACAATATTGACAGGTTCTGAATCTAGGGCATATTTGTGTTGATGTTATTAGAATACAAAAAAATTTTTAAATTGCTTGAAGAAAGCAGAATTACAAACTAATCACAATACAATGCTAACTTTATTTTTGTTATTTTTAGATTAACTTATATAGTCAGAATTAATTATAAATTATTAAGTTGCATTAACTATTTTGGGCCTCAATATTAGCTTTTGAAAATACAGTGTAGCTTTGAAAATACGATGTATCTCAATGGAATAGTAGTTTTAAAGACAAAGTTGAAGAAATTTAATTTTTAATTGTTATTTTCCATCTAACTTATATTGCTGATAAAATATATTCATGTTGGTCTTTAAATTTAGGCCTCTTTGAACACTAGTTTGTGTCAAGTAATAAATAATCTAATTAATAACAAAAAGTTCAAAAAATACCCAACTATTAGAGTATTATAAAAAGTGAATTAAGTCACTTGAATCTTATTAAGACCAAAATGTCACAACAATGTGTTAAATTGTAAGGATGACGTAAAATAAATAAAAGCATTCATTGACTCGACAAGGTGCATCACATTACTTTTGGTCGATGAATTCTGCCAGTGCATCATCCATCTGGTGATCTTGAATTTAACTTTCTGGCATTCACAGAGATGGCAGACCATGCTTCTAAAGCAGGTCTAACATCTAAAATTAAAAACTACAGAATTGAGTTTAGTGCTTCCCTGTTCACTTGCTTCTTTACTAATTTATAGGCATTCTTAATGAGATGATATCACTAGTGTTGGTTTATTTTTCATACAGTGTCTAGCAGACCACTTATGATTTCCTTCATAGGACATAAGTGTTTGGGAAACATATTAGTGTTCAAAAGATGGCTTACTAAATTTATTTATTAACTCTGAGGGGTCAGGATATCTTTTAAATAGAAATGAAGAATCACTTGGAAATTGTTTTACACTTGTTTTACACTTTCCTAATTGTCTTTCTATCAAAGTGTATTCCAGAGATCCCTAGTTCTGTGATAAGCTAATAGGTATGAGACATACCCCACCAAAGTTCCCTTATCAAATAAAGTTTAGACCATAACGATTATGATTAAAGAATGCTGGATAGGATTTTTTACTTCAGTGGTAATCACTAATATGTATTGAATGATTCCTTTTTGCCACTCACTTTGCTAAGCATTTTTACATACATTATCTTCTTTAATCCTCCTAACAACAAAAAAAAGTTTAGAAGTATATTCTTCATATAATATCACTGCTTATAAGCACCAATGCAAAAAATTCTGTTAAGAATGTAAAAATAAGGCAAATACCATTTTAACCTGTTACAAGCTTTGGAAAAAAAAGATTATGAAACTTATGTTTAAAAATAATACTGAATTTAATAGTATAATTCTACATTTTTTTAATCTTTGGAATGACCTATTTAATTTTTTATCTGAGTGTAGTTGACACATTATGTTAGTTTCATGTATGTAATGGCAACTCTATATGTTATGCTCACTGCAAGTTAGCTACCATCTATCACCAAGTGATGCTATTATTATACCATTGACTATATTCCCTATGCTTTACCTGTTATTCTTGTGATTTATTCATTCCATACTAGAAATTGGTTGGATTTCTATGTGCTAGTAATGAAGTAGCAGAAAGAGAAATTTAAAAAAACAGTTCCATTTACAAATGCACCAGTAAGAGTAAAATACCTAGGGATACACGTAACCAAGTAGGTGAAACACCTGTACTCAGAAAACTATAAAATACTGGTGAAAGAAACTGAAGATGACACAAACAAATGGAAAGATAATCCATGCTCATGGATGGGAAGAATTAATATTGTTAAAGTGTTCATATTACCCAAAACAATCTACAGATTCACTTCAATACCCATCAAAATACCAACATTTTTCGCAGAACTAGACAAATATTACTGAAATCTGTATGGTTTCACAAATAAAACAAAGCAAAACAAACCCGCCCAAATAGCCAAAGCAATCTTGAGAAAGATAAACAAAGCTGGAGGTATCACAATTCCAGAATTTGATACACACCACAAAGCTGTAGTATAACTACAGTTTTCACAGATGATCAATGATAACCATACTTTTTTTATTAATAGGGAACAACTTTTAGTGCTTCAGAGACAGTCCTGAGTTTGAACACTGGCTCCATCTACTGAGTGTATAGTATGCAACCTTTGGTGAGCTGGTAAGGTTCTGAATTTGAGATTATCTGTAAAATTTGTATAGTGACTCATTTCTCACAGCATTGTGACTATTAAGGAGTGTATATGAAGTCCTAGCATGTTGTGGACATTCACTAAAATTTAATTTCCTTTCCTTTTCTTTCCTGCTTCTATTATTAGTAATAAACATGTTTCAGAATCTTTGTGAAATTATGAATTAGATTTAAATTTTTCCCCTTTTTTAAAAAATAAATTATCCCATTACTCCTAAAAATATTTTAAAACTTTCTCTGAAATTTTATACGTGGACTTCTTATCTTTTTCCTTTCCTGCGCTTAGCTAATAAAATGGACACCTGTAAATATTGTTGAACTCTGATATTAGAGAAATTTGAATAAATTGTCACACTTTGTTAATTTAAATATTCTACTTCTAGCTTATAGCAGTGCATTTCGTAATTCCTTATTAAGTGTAATAAAAATGTAAATAGGTTACATTTTTTTGTCTAGTTTCCCCGTATTAAATAGGCAGCATTAAAAAAAGTTAAGAGCCTGGCTGTTTGGATTCAAATCCTTGTTCTACCATTCCTATCTGTATGACATTCTCAATTTCCTCATTAGTAAAATAGGTGTAGTAATTGTGCCCACCTCAGGGTTATTTGATAAGAGATATATATATATGCACATATATGTGATATATATGTGTGTATACATATACATGTATATATGCACCTTTAAAAAATGCCTGGCACATACTTTTAGTATTAATTGTAATTTTGTATTTGTAATTAGTATTAATTGTAATTTTAGTATTAATTGTAATATTGAAATATTGGTGACTTAAATGTCGTGGTGAGTGTCTAACTTGGTAGTTTCTCATTTGGCAAAATAAAACAAATTAAGTTTAATTTACGGTTCCTTAAAAATTATGTCAAACTTTTATTTTCTATTTTCCAGATTCTTTACATTACTTTAAAATTTTTTATTTTACTGTTAAATGATAGTGGGAAAAACATCCCCGTTGTTTTCCATAAAGAAACAGACATACAGAAAGTTTAGACCTTTGAAGTGTGGCCGTAGAAAAGTCAGTACAAAGGCTAAGTTAGAATTGAGAATATTTCATGTGCCCGTATGTTGAGTCAAGCTATGTCTACTTCTTATTAAGTATTCAAACAACAAATCTATTAGTTGGCAAAATGAATAAAATAAATGTTAAATTTATATTATTGTGTTCTTCAAAAATTTTATTGGCTTGTGTTTCCTTTGGATTTTCCTCTTAAGTTTTATTCACTGAAAACTTATATAGAAAAAATTGTTTTAGGGGCAACTGGGTGGCTCAGTCATTAAGTGTCTGCCTTAGGCTCAGTTCATAATCCCGGGGTCCTGGGTTCGAGCTCCACATCATGCTCCCTGCTCGGCAGGAAGCCTCCTTCTCCTTCTCCCACTCCTCCTGCTTGTGTTCCTGCTCTTGCTGTCTCTCTCTGTGTCAAATAGATAAAATCTTTTTCAAAAAGAAAAAAAAAATGTTTTAAATGGAATTAAGTTAATTAAAGCTATCTCTTTGGATATTAAGGATTGAGTATTTTTTTTAAGTTATCAGAGGCTTCTCATCCCTGTCATGAACTAGGTCAAAAATTCCTTCCGTATTTATCATATTATCAGTGTTTTCGTACTATATATTATAGGTTCAATGTGCTTTGCCAAGCCATCCTAGAAACTTAACCATCATTGTTAATATTTTCTATGAAAAACAATTCCAAGTTTCAGAGAATAGATTATTATTTTACAGTTAACTTTTGAAAAACACTGGAGTTATAAGAACAGCATATTTCTATAAAGATACATTAGAGGAACATTAAAAAGTTGTTTTTTCTTGTTTAAAATATTATGTAGTGTCTATAATTCATCAGTTTAAGAAAGTGATATGGTTTGGTTGGGATCCAAAAAATAGTAACTGGTGATGACCAAAAGACTCAGAACTGTCTCTTTGAGAGAGAATTGTAAATGATTTGTTAGACAAGTAATAGAGGAGTATCTAATTTCAAATTTGTAATTATTGTTAATAGTTGCTTAGGAGGTAGGGTTATCATGTAAAATAATTTATTATGAATTTTCTTTTTAAAAACAGCAAAACTTAAAATTTAGTATTCCAGTCTAATAATTTACTAAAATTTATGGGAATTTTTACATAAATGCCACTTACATTATTTAAAATTAAAGATAATTCCATATGTGTCTAAAATAACAAGATATTAACTCAAAGGCACAATCGCCTTGCTACCTTCCACATGAAATAAAGTTCAAACTTTGTAAAGAATTTTTACAAAATGTTTCTCTCTCATTCTCGCTCTCTCTGGTATTTTGATATGTTCATTCTGCTGATTGGGGGCATAGACTCAGGGATCCTGATAACCTAGTTTGAAAACTCAAATTATTTTGTAAATCCTGATGTGATTAAACCACTTTTAAGTTTCTGCTAAAAAGTATCAAGTCATATTTAAAGTCTTTTTTTTACGTTCTGGCTTGTGAAAAGAATTTTTCTCTTTAAATGAGATTTTTGTGGACATTTTAGGTTATTAAGGCTAATATCAGCTGCTAAAGGACATCAAATCCTGACTCAAGGGAGCAGTAATATTTTTAAAAGCAAGAATTTTTCTGAGAGAAAGCATACATTGTTGTATTTATACTTACTGTATATGTAGTTAGGTAAAGAGAGACCTAGGACTCAAGAAACGATCTTGGGATTTTCACAGTAGTATAGAGAAGCATAAATATTCATTCATTTACTTGTTCGACACATAATATTTGCTATATGTCAGTTATTCAGCAGTATTTAAGACAGGCAGGGACCATAGTACTTATGAGAGATCAGCATTACAAAGAGTGAACAAGTCTTTCAGGTACTTAGAGAATGGGTATATGACTTGAGTTTTAAGATAGACATTTCTACATGATAATAATAAAGGCATGTAATTTTCAGCCTCTTAGTTTTATTGATGAAGAAATAGAGACCCATGCCAGAAAAGGTAAATGGTTTATCCGAGATCATATAGTGAATGGTATACCTAGGACTGAGGTCCCCTGTCTCCTGGTCTATTTATATATGCCAATTGGATTAAAACAGGAAGGTGAAAGAGAAGAAAGTAAGGCAGGGTGCCTAGAAATTTGGACCAGCCACTTCGGGCTTGAACATAGGTAATGTAATATGAGAAATTATACTTTTTAAACTTATTTATTTCTTTGTGCTTGTTTGTACTTTATTTGAATTTCTTTAAATTTCTGTTGGTTCTCCTTTAACATTTACTAAATAGTTTTTCAGGGTTGTGCCACATCTATGTTTGTACAAAATTTTTAAAAGGGAACTCTGTACCCCTGGAAACCACTTATGTTGGCTCTATGGTTCCTGAAGTTCTTGTTCACTGTAACTTTTTAGGGGTATGTCTGGGTTTTGTTTTTTGTTTTTTGTTTTTTTTCCTCAGTAAAGAAAGTTGCTTACTTTAATTACCTTGGATTTGCTAAGGTATAGTAACTTGTTACTGGGGAAAAAAGGAAAACAGGGTGGTATAAGATAAAAGACACAATTTTTCCTGGGATGCTTTTGCTCTAACACTGGTTTGAAATTCTGTTCCCGTAGACTAATCCTGGATATGTCTGATAAGAAAGGCTTCATAATAAATCACCAAGAGTAATGTAATTACAAATAAAGTTTTGATTAAACTAATAAATAAATTACAAGGATTTGTAAAAATGGTTAATATGATTTCATCTTTGTTTCCATTGTAATTTTCGTATCTGTTTTTCAGTGTTATTGTTTAAATTCCCTTAGGTTAACAAAAAGTTTGAATTTTTTCTTAAGGATATTTTTTAAGGATTTTTCTTGAGGATAAAACTAAGTACACATCCTAGTAACTTACTTTGACTTGGGGAAAATAAAGACAATTATAGGATCATGTTTGAGAAGTAAATAAAGTGTTTGAAAGTTGAGTCTGCAAAGCTAGACATAGTAACAACAGGAAGCATCCCACCTACAATGCATATGGTATGGTAAAGGATAAAGATGGTGTAACAGACTACAGACAAAATAGCTGGGACTTAAAAACACATATTCTCCTTTACAACCTTAGATCTGTCATCTCAGAAATAATAATGTTGTCTTTCGTCCAGATTTCATGATGCGAACATATTTTGATTTATAAGAACACTTTTTTAAAGTATCTATGTCATATTTATACATTATTTATATTTACTTTATAATGTTTCCTCTATGTTTTATATTTTGGGGGGTATATATTTGTGCTTTTGCCTTTTAGGAATACATACTGTAGTCACTTTATTTTGCCAAATTTTAGTAAATTTGTTACATGAAAAATTGAACCTATAAAGCTATAAATGATGAAAAGATTTCACTGAAGAATTCCTTTAAATAGAAAGCTCTTCTGATGTACTTCAGTGTTTTTAAAATTACTTCCTAACATGGACTAAAAGAGATACAAGAAAACTCAATGCTGAAATGTCAGAAGCCACTGCTGCTTGGATAGTAATCAGTAACGAGAGTTAAACATTTCTGAAATTTTTATAATAAAGTAATGAAAAAATATTCTGCATACAGAAACTCCATTTGCATCTCACTTTTGAATATATTCATTTTATTGAGTTACTGCAGTATGTTCTTTAGTTTTGTTGTCTTTGAAATTTGTGTAGTCTATATGAAAATAATACATGGAAAAAGGAGTTTTATATGTAAAAATGACATGTGAATATCAAATGAGCAGAAGAGCACTGGACTATTAGTGATGTTTCAAAATATTTGATAGTTTGGGTATGTGCTATTCTCATTTAATAAAAAGGAATCCAATGGTCTATAATATTGACTAGTTCAGTATTTAATCAGAGCACCCTACTGATAAGTAATATCATCTTTAATTTTTTAAAATGTTAAGTTCACGTCCGTTAAATGTGAGCAGCTGATATATGCACAGTAAGTATCCAGTCCTATGATTCTGTTTCTGTATTTCTGTAATCTAAGTAATTAAAACTAACATGGTTAATTTGTAAATTTAATGGTTTCAAATCATTGTTGAAATTCGTAATTAGGCAAATATAATAAATAATTGCTTTAAATGACACTAATAGTGTTTTTTAATACAGCTGGTTTTTTGTTTGTCCAAACACCATTATCAGTTTTTATAACACATTTTAATCTTTATCGTATATATACATCCATTATTGATTAATTTCTTATCCCATTCTTAACAGTTTGACCTACCAAAGCAATACTTTTTGTATTTTTACACACTTCTTTCTCCTACATCTAAGACAGTGTTTCTAATTGATGCACATTAAAATTGTTAAAGACCAACCCCTAACATTTAAATCAGAATTTCTGAGAATAAGGATCCTAGTATTGTTCTTCTTAAAAGTTTCTCAAATGATGCTAAAGTTTGGCCAGCATTGAGAATTACTGTTACAGGGCTAAAGTCTGCTGGGTTAACATTCTCATGCCTTGTCCTTGAGAGAGCCTTTAACACTAGGTTCACAGGTTGCTCGAGGGCTGATGGCACCACAGAATCTGCACTCTTAACTTGTTTTTGGACTGACACTAGAATGTAATGAGGAATTCTGTGAGGGTGACTTCTGGATCCTCGGCTTTAGCAGTTTAGACTATAGCAGGATAGCTGAGAGCACTCATCATGACTCAGCCAGGGAAGAATTAGGAGAGGGGCCTTCTGACTGGGTAGGTGAAATTGAAGTGAGTTTAGAAGTTCAAGAAAGTAATAAAGATAGCCAATTATATAGCCATTCATGTCCTGAAGTACCTTGAAATGGACCTCCAAAAGAGCCCCCCCCATGCCTCTCCCCACTATAATGAATGGTCTTTCTTAGGGAGAAAGATGAGGACTGGGTATTAATAGTATTTAACAGTGCTCCCCCTCGTCCCAGCGCCCACATGCACACATATCATACACACTGCCACCGTTATTCCAAATCAAGTAAGGTCACACATGTTTTGATGCAGAAATTGATTACCGAGGCAAAAGAAGATTCTTTCTTGGCTCCATTGCCTACCTTCTGTGTTCCCACTCTCTAAAACATAAACAAAAAACTTTTAATACCTGTTGGCTTTTACTTGAAATTCCTTAGGGGAACGGGATTTTCTCCTTAAAGAGAGGTGAAGGAAGCATACACATTGCCCTCTTCTCACAAGATAATGTAGTCTTTTAACAACTTAAATGTGTCTTTATCCTTTCCTGTATTTTACTCTGATAGGGAAAGGATAGAAAAGCTCTGGCCACTAAAGGAGATGGCTCACTTCCTGGTTTGCTGCTTTTCTTTCATTGTGAACAGATACATAAAAGGTTTGTACAAAAGTACTGTTAGCCTTCTCAACTTCAGGTGAACAGTTAAGTTGCAGATAAGTGATTAGCATATAGTATTCTTAAAAATGCAGAATTTCTGGGGCGCCTGGGTGGCTCAGTGGGTTAAGCCTCTGCCTTCGGCTCAGGTCATG